>NW_010105331.1:143743-199250 GCF_000699245.1 Pterocles gutturalis | reverse complement strand
AGTTAACTTTAACCCACGACACCTGTGCAGACCTCCTGGTGTTCTTGCCTGACTTCCTCTTTGTCGGGATCCATCACTCCTGAGCTTGGAGGAGGTGATCCTTGAATACTAACCAGGTTTCTTGGGCCCCTCTTCCCTCCAGGGCTTTTCCCCAGGGCTTTTGTGTCTTGCACTGAAGCCTTGTAAAAGTCTCTTCATCTCTTAAAACATAATTTTGATTAGTTTTACTAAACTTCCTGATTTCAAAATATTCCTCTAAGTGTTTTGCAACTCTAAGTCTGAGATTCACTTGGGATAGGTTAAAAGATGATGCATAGGCATTTCTGCAGTCTTTGCTGTGGTAGCTTTGAAATAACACTGGGGACTACTGGTTAAATACAGTTTTTTGACCACTAGAGCCACCATTTTATTGCCTGCTGTCAAGGTTTAAGATTGTGCGATTCTTGAGATAGATCTGTCATGGTTCCATTTGTTCATAAAATACGTTGCACAACATAGCCCAATCTCTCATTTGACCTATAGGTACTACAGCTGTATAAACAGAAGATAAGGAGTAATCACCCTGTGTAATCAAAACTATGATCTGATGTAGTTTTTAAAACTTTTTTAGGGAAGGGAAGGTTTTATTCTTCTCATTCATATAATTCTTTCCCTTCTGTACTTCATGCCACATACACAGTAGCAGTATACTGTTTAAACTGTAGTATACACAATAAAATATTTTATATTTAAAATAACTAAGAAAGCTAATAATTACTACTGTTTTTACAGCCACTGACACATAATTATTTTTATATCATATTATCAATTACTTGTTTCAGTGAATCAGACATTGATAGAAATCAGGCTTGGATTTGACTAATAGGCATATTCATGCAAGCCAGGATCAGAAGTATCCCAGTAACTGTTCTGCAGAAGTAGAAAACTGACTGCTCAATGCTCACTCATAATTTTTAAATTATTCATGTAAATTTATGGCAGTATAAAAAAATCATTGCATAATATTTGAGTGAAGGTCTCACATTGCAAAATGAAATGTGGAAATTCTGAAGGAAAATATTTCTGGTTTGTACTTTACATAGGTTTTTGAACAAGCTAAACTTGATGCCCAGTTTTAAAAATCTCTTAGGATTGTATCATTGAAATGTCAGTCATCCATGGTGAACTTGATTTTGGTTTCCAATGTCTAACGGGAAGGGAGTGCTTCCACAGGCCATTGTTTAGTTTTGCTTATAGCTGCAGGATTCTGATTAGGAGAAAAATCCATTTCCAGTAAACAGGTTACTTGCCCTGGTCCTTCACTTTAGCTTTCTGCATTATTAATAGGGAGTAGAAAATAAACTTGATTTATGACAGACTAAATCAGCAAATCCATAACAGAACAGTGTAGGCAATATCATGTCAGGTAGCCATCATGTTTAGGATGTGGAATTGCCGTAACTATTCTTCCTTAAGCGAAAGTGAAGTATGATTTTCCATTATAGGATTAACCTGGTACAGATACTTTGCTCATAAATATTAAAAGAAAACAATGCTAGCTGGAAATTCAGTACACTCGTAGCTGCTAAAAACCCAGCAAGCTTAAGGATTCATCATGGAAAAAAATTAAGACTGGTTCTTTATTTTTCAGATGATAGATTGGACGGTTTCATACAGTACATGCCTAACATAAAGACAAATTGTAGCAGGTCCATATAGGAAGCAGGCAGAAGAGAGAAAAAATGTGCAAATACATATACTGCAGTCTGCATTAAAAGCTGAGAATAGAATCATTCTTGGAGCAAAATCTGTACCCTGCTGAAGACAGAGATGAAAACTTCATTACCTTTAGTGTAGCCAGTATTGCACCTTCCGCATTTGGATGAATTCATGGATAGTTGCTTCAAGTTCTTTGGGCATAGTAGCATCGTTGACTAGGTACACTGAGCAAACCAGTGTGTGGCTCCATTACAGATTTTACAGGACTTGTGATGGTTATTTCCTACAGATTATTTTTATCTGGGAAAGGTTGGAGCCAGCATGAAGTATAACCTCTTCCCTTGCTCCTCAATTTATGACTATTGTTGTCAGAAATAACCTTTCCAACATTAAAAATAGGTTCCAGACACCAGTCAGTCCTAAAAGCTTTCTCAGTGCTATGTCCCAAAACTAAAAACCTGTCTCAGTAGTAATTACTATTTAGCATCTATTCTGTTTTTTGCAAGCAATACTGACAACCTGCTAAGAGTGCTCTTAATTTCCTCCTCTGGAGGGAATACATTATGTAAATTCATCTAGCAGAATGACCTCTGAACAGGCTCTGCCTTCAGGACCGCAGCAGTACAAAGCTGCATATTTGTATCCGTTTAAGTTAACAACAAGGTAGACAGGGAAATCTGCAGATCCCTTCTCCATAGACAGAGCTGTTTTCTGCCCTGGGATTCATTCAAGAAATAGAAGTGGTGCATGTATCACCCATAGTCCTTGTAAGACCAGCATACTGAAATTTTCTTTCCCAACACAATGGTTTCTGCAATCAGGGCTCCGTTGGCGTGGCACTCCAGAAGCATTTTAGGAAAGAAAGAAAACTGCTTGCTAACCACATCCATCTGTACACGGTATTTCAGCAGCCTAGGAATTCTGCGTGGGTTATCAAAGTTTTAAAATGGGAGCCTAACCTTACATTCATCAGCATGTGTGACAGACTCGTGCTTTCTAAGCAGTTAGATGTGGAGATCTCACTTGTGAAGCTTCATCCTGTTCCCTGAAGATAGTGTACGCTGCAGCCAGAGAGATTATGCAGAAAGTCGTGCAGGAGGTCTGGGACAGCTGTACTGGAAATGGGATGTAACAGTACACTTGTCACCTAACTTAATCCCCAAGCAATTTTTCTCTGACTGAAACTGCTTGGCTGCTTATCTAGTGATTTCCCAGAGTAGCAGAACCTAATTAAAGCTTTTTATTTTTTTTTTTAACATTAGGAAAACCATACCAGCAGAACTTTACATGTTTTTTTCTTTTTTATTAGAGCAAGTAACAAAACATTAAAAAAAAAATCAGTCAGTAGTTGTCTTCAGATGAAAGACACAACTTGCTTGGATATTGGCTGTGTCTCAGAGACTATTATTTTTTTCATGCCCCACAAAAAATACTTATTCTTTTAATCTTATTTAATCTAAAACCATTCAAAAACTTCTTGGTTCTGGCATTGGTGTCACCTATAGTTTTACATATGAATCATTAACTTTTGTACCACAAATATTTCTGCTTAAAAGATGTAGAAGGTTGTTCTTTTTCAAATAGATGGCAATGTTGAGTGCTTCTCACAACAGCATGCAAGGCTTGTATGTCACATCTAATGAATGGTGTTGTTAATCCTTAATTGTGTATTTATAGTTCAGTTTATGGTTAAATGGGAAGAAAATAATTTAAAAGTACTTACAGGAATGACAATAGCTTCCTCAGGGATTGAAAGTTGCCAAGACTAATGCGTCTTACAGAAATGGCTTAGAGGAAAAACAGCTACCAGGTCAAGGTTTAGTCTATATATATCCCGTTGTTCTTGGTTTAGTTATTACTGAATAAGCTATTGCCATTCTCATTGTGTGACAAGTCTTACTCAGGAAGAAAAGTGATTTGTTCCTGTTTAGTTTAAACCATTTTGGAAATTCATTTCACTTGCTCTAAAATATGAACATGAACAACAAAGTTGTTCAGCTATTATTAATCAGATTAAATCAGGGTGTTCTATTAAATTATATTTCAAATACAGAAATATATAGACTGCAGATTCCCTTCTTTCTGAAGGTGCACTGAATATTGACTGATAGCTTCCACATTTGTCAGAGTATGATTACAGATATGACTACTAGAATAACTAGTGATTTAACACCTTAGAGAGCACATGGTATTGTGCCACTAATAAACAGAGAAATCCACAGTGCTGCAGTCTGTCCTTTTTTCAGTGCCTTTTATTCTTGTAGATCTGTGCCATCTGCAGTGACCCTTAGGTCTTTTCCAAGTTTATTGTGTTTGGTTTAGAGCTCAGCAACATTAAAGGATATTTCATTTTTTTTGTTCCTGTATATATCAGTTTGTGGTTCTCCATAACTAATTTAATTTAAGGATAGAACTATCCAATTAGGACTGGAGGTACACATTTTATAGTATAGAAATATGGTTATTGGATTTAAGAAGCATGGAATGAAAGGTACATAACCTGTGCATTCACATTTTTCAAGTGTTGTTGCTTTCATAACATATTGCAGGAAAATAGTAAATAAATTGAATGAAAAAAAAAGAAAAAAAAAGACCTTCAGCTCACCCTCTCCTATGCTAACTTTAGAAATCACTACAGAGTTGACATTCCTTCATCCATGTGCCTTTTGCAGGTTATGTGTTGTGCCTTAGCACATTACACACTTTAGGACTCCCGTTTGAAATTGATTTATCTCTTTATTTTCAGTTTTTCACATGTTCTTCTGCAGTCAGAGCTTCTAACTCTCTAACCGAACAACAGTAAAAATTATTATTTGTAGGGAAGAAACACATCGCAGGGCTTAAGTCAAAGTCGCTGTGTTGGGTGAAAATAATTTTTTCCTGCTTTTAAAATACATTTTCAGTGGTTCCAGAAGGCTGTGCCACAGATGAGGGGAGCTATCAGTGAGTGCCAAGCAAAGCAAGCAGTAATTTTACCTTTCTGAAACGGTTGGCTGTTTGTGATATATCCAAGAATTGGGTTTAGGTTTTCAACAACTGTCTGTATTCTAGACCCTTTTCCAAATTTAGAGTTTGGATTTGATGGAAAATATTTTTTTTTAATGCACCAATTACTATCTGAATTCTAGTTCTCACAAATGCAGATTATTAATGAAGAATGTCCTTAGTAGGCAGCATACACATAGTTTACCAAGCTGCAGCTGCTCAAGATCTTTAGTAACTGGATTTAAAGGTGTCCCATCACACTAAAGTGCAAACTACTTGTGTGTGGTCTCCACTAGGATTTTATATCAAGTTAACCACCCTGGTATGTAAGCAAGCATTTCTGCAGCAATAACCCAAGCCCCAAGGATGTCCTTTTTATACCCACATACTCTGTCCTCACTCAAGTTTTTCAAGAGAACAGTGATTGCATCTCAATAACGTGCAGCATGTTCAGCAGTGGTGTGCTGGAGCCAGGGGGTTAAGAACCACTCTCTGATAAGCGTCCGGGACTGACTTCGTAGGTGCTATTGGACAAGTTATTTCCTTTCTGTTTGTATGTCTCAGATGCTTTATCCTTCTGCTGGGACTAACAATATTGTCTTCTGTTGTATTGTGCTTTCAGAGCAGCTCCTAAGTAGCGCTATAGAAAAAGAAGGCTATTATTACTTTCTAGAGGAGGCACAGACTTTGAAGCTTACATTCAAAACCTCTCTATTGAGGTGAAAAATCACTTTCTGTGCATTGCTTTCCCTCTCTCTTCTGAAAAGGCAGTTCTAGCAACAGGATGGAGAGCAACTAAAAAGGGTGAGCACATATTTTCTTGACCAGTAATATATACTAAAATGTATTTAACCCATCTCTTAAGTGGTTTTATGAACAACCAGCAGATCCTTACAATTAAGCATTATAAGGAGCAGCAAGCTTGTAGTTCAGTCAAATGCTTTGGTACTTGAGGTAAGCATATCATAAACAGTTTCAGCAATCGGTGGTAAAACCAAGTTACCATCCAAGGCCTGGAAAAACAAAGCAGAATAATAGAAGGGGAGTAGGGTATAGTTTATCATAAGCTTTAAAGAAGGAGGTGGAGTCTTCCTCTTTACCCTGAGATTGTTTTCATTAATTACTTCCTCTTGTATCTTGTAGATAGTTGGAGGTGTGTCAGGATGTTCCCACTTTTACCTGCTCAATCATACTGTTAAACTCTTATGACTGTATGTGTATGCTGTATGTTTTGGGTTTTTTTCCTCTTGTACCAAATTTGTTGAGATTGTCTAGCCAGAAGAAAACAGGATGTTGGACAGATTTGGACAGATTTTACAAGAAATTGCAACTCCCTAGAATAAAATGCAGTAAATCATTATGGGCTAAAACAGGAAGCACTAAGTGGCAGTAGTTCCATTTATCAGCAAGATCTCTCCTGAACAGATTGTTCCCCTTTCCTCTACTACTGTCCTCAGGAGAACAAATTATATAATTATACTATTTTGTTATGTTTGTTAATGTTCCCTTAAATTGATGTTGATGGCTTTTCTTTTCAAAACAATGTAAGGAAAGAACTGCTTTCGCTGACAAATTAGACATGGGACTTATGTTAAGGGTCAGTGTTGCAGTAACAATGAGAACAGTGAAAGTTTTTAAGGTGGACAAAAGTAGCTGTAATTTGGTCACACAGCTGAAACTACACATTCAAAATCACAGTGCGTACCTCCAACTCCACATAGGTGCCATATGTTACTGTCAATTCTCTACTATCCACACGTGAAAAGAAATGTCAGTAATAATGGAATTTTAAAACATCTTATGTTTCATATTTCTTTACTTTGCTGATTTATGCCCACTTGGGCTTGTGGTGCTTCAAAATCACAGTTTTGCTTCTCTGCTCATATGGATTTTTAAATCTCTGGTCATTTGGAGCAAATTAAATGTTTCTTTGGTTTATTTTAGATGTCAGGCACACCTAGAATCTGGAATTCATCCCGTGTGAAGATGGCCTGGGAACATCTTAGGCACTGAAAGCTTAGGAAGACATTTTTTGTCTGTCAGCTCTATGCTGCCTGTTTGACAAATCTCTTGTGTAAGGGCATTCTCAAAAGGCTGGTTAAGCTAGTTTACAGCTGTTTTGTGCCACTGAAGAGGGCATAATGATTTCTGAGATTAGCTCCAAGTGGGCCTGAATGTAAGTCCATGCAATGGTATTTTTCCCTCACCTGTTTCTAAGTCTATTAATGAAGATTTAATATCTTTTTAAAAACAAAACAATATTTCAGTAATACATTGTGGTCGGATTACCCTTGGCTAGGAGCCAATCCCGCCACCTGTTCGCTCACCCTCCCTGCCCCCCAAGCACAGGGGAGAGAATTAATGGGGTAAAGGGAAAAAAGGACTCGTGGGTTGAGATAAGAACAATTTAATAACTAAACTACAATAATTTTGGAACTCATACTATATACAAATATACAAATGAGTGATACACAGTGATACTGCCCCCCCACCCAAAGACCAAGGCTCAGCCCATTCCTGGCTAACTATCCTGGAGCAGGCAGAGTCCCAAAACCGCACTCACGGAACGGAGATAACAGTCTGAGCGTCCCAGACCGAGAGCTGACCGGGGTGGGGGGGGAAAGGCCTTGGGAGAGCAACCACCTGGAGCGAGATGACCCAGAGCAAAAGAGATCCGGAACCAAAAGGGATGATCTTCGGGAGGGTCCTCACCTATATATAGGGCATGACGTGTATGTTATGGAATAGATTATTGGTCACTCAATCCTGAACCTAAGATCAAATCCTGGGCTAGTCTCTGGGGCTGTGCTCCCTCCCAGCTTCTCCTGTTTGCAGACAGCCAGAGAAGCTGAAAGACCTTGGCAGCTGCATAAACATCACTTTTTATTGGCTTTCTTCTTAGCACAAACCCAAAACATAGCCTCTTGCTGGCTATTATGAAGAAAGTTAACTCTGTCTCAGATTAACCCAGGACATACATAAATATACAATGATAGTGCTGAATGCTTTCCTGAACACCTAAAATGGAGAAAATAAGCACCACATCCATGCCCAGAGCTTGAATTCCCAATAAGCTGCTATACAGAACTGCATCACAATCCATGATGTCACCTGCGTTGCCCACTGACTTCAGAAAAATAAATGTACACCCTAAAAATGTGTTATTACAGTACTTTAGTAAAGTTGAAAGCTCATCAGGATGGATTTGATTTTTCTTCTTTCTTAAAATTCGGGCACTAAAAGCAGTGCAAACGTTGTCCTATGTAACTGCCATCCTGGCCTCATTATTTTTTGATCTTCCTCCTAGTGTTTCTCCATCCTAACAATTAACTTTTCTCTCTCCTATTTAGCCCAAATCCTCTTTCCTGTTATTAATCTATCTTCTTGTCTTATCCACAGTGACTAAAATAAAATGATTTTTCACAAATTCTTCCCATGCGGAGACACCCTTTTTGTCACTTACAGCCTGATGTTGAGAGTGACTTCCTGCACTAGTGAATATTTATAGTCCAGCTCACAGTCCTGGGGTGAGGCAACCATCAATTGACAATTTAAACATGAATGAAACAAAGTAATAGGAAAAAAGTTTTGCAGACATAGTTGTGTTTTAAAAGGAAAAAAAGAATTTGCAAAAGCTCTGTCTCCTTGCACAGATGTTGAGGCAGCCCCATGTAACAGGAACAGCTTTTTCAAAGGCTATTCTACTCTGTCGGAGACTATGGCTATCTTGGGCAGGGTATGAAAAAAAGAACAATGTTCTGAGTGTTGTTCCTTGTGTTGATGTGGGACTAATTGATGTCGCTTGTAGTCCTTCAACTCATTAAAATATCTGCTGTATCAGAACTCAACGTCATCAGAACACAGGACTGGAAAATGTAACATGACATATCATTAATGTTACACATAATCAAAATATGGGAATAACTAAATTGTCACTAGCTGCCCAAGGGTAAAATTTAAATCCTCATAATCTCTGGTGAGTTTTTAGACTTGGGAGGACACACGTGTTCCCCATACGTCAAGT
Source organism: Pterocles gutturalis (assembly GCF_000699245.1). Classification (NCBI taxonomy): domain Eukaryota; kingdom Metazoa; phylum Chordata; class Aves; order Pterocliformes; family Pteroclidae; genus Pterocles; species Pterocles gutturalis. Next base: position 190,543 of record NW_010105331.1, on the reverse strand, counting down.
ATACAAACACAAAAGTCCTGTCTGTGCCAGGCTGGGGCCCAACCCCGATTAGGGAGGCTGGCCATCGAGGGACCTGTCTGTATGCCTACCACAGTGGAAGCTATAGTAGTGGTAGTGGTTACCGCACTCACATGACATGTGAGATACCTTCAGCTACCTTCTGCCACTGGGATGTAAATTAATTTGGGATGGATATCTCAGTCTCTTAAAGCACACAGAGGCTTGGTAGCATAATGTAATGCAGCGCTGGCTAATAGACTTCAGGTAACCAGCCTTCTTCACACATAGAAAGGAGTTTGTATTTCTCAGTAGGAGAAATGTACTCCAGGAGCTGACGTGTTTTGCAGTGTTCAAGGAGTGGTGGGTAGTTCAAGATGAGCTGGCCGGAATGGCCCTCTGACAGGGTCTTATCCTACCTGAGTCGTGGTGGCAAAATGAGCTGCCCTGTTCACTGTATAGTCCATCAGCTTGGACACCAAAGGAGGAAAAATTGTGGAAATATTTATAACAAATGAGATAGCGACTTGCAATGGAGTAGTTTGGGCAGCTGAGGCATGGCATGTCTTCAGTGCCTTGGCTAAATCTTTCTGAGCTTCTGTCAGGATGTTTAGCAAGCATCTGAGTTATTCCCCTTGTGAATCTGGTCTGAGATCTCCAGCATTTCATCTGTTCCAGTGCAGAAAAACGAGTGAGATGGGTTTGTCATGCATCATCCAGCACTGTTACAGCATCAGCTTCACGGTTTTTAGGGGAATTACTCAGGATCAGAGAGCGCAGGACTGGGAGAGGTCTAGTGAGGGGATCACAGGTTGCAATATGCAGCCTACCACTTTTGATTTTGGTAGGCATAGTATTTATGTCAGTGAGCTGCATTTGAGCTACATGCAGGATCACGTTAAGAGGTTGACGCTTCGTTTTTGTGCTAAAATTTAATTGAAAATCACAGGCTGCAGAAAGCCAGCATGGAATCTCAGACTCTCATATACTTATTGTTGTAGAAAAGATGCCCATTTCAAATAAAACCTTGTTTGTCTTAAAAGAGAACTAGACATCTAGTAACATTTTATACACTTAGCAATGGCCAAGAATGTTCTTCTAGCTGGATGCAGCTTGGTCAATGAATCTCATCCAAATTTGTCCTTCTCTGTTTATATCATCCATACACTCTTGAGACATTCACAGACATGTACAGACGAGTACTCTGACTGTTTATCTGCTCATTTCACAAATAAGTTCTTTTATTTATCGTGCACATGTGTTTATTCCTCTAAACAGTTGGAATCCTTTGCGTTTTTTCTTCTGTATGTTCTCTTAAAAATGTCCCTTTTGTGTTGTTTGAAACAGCTAGATTTGCACACTACCTGTATGAAGGAACTCTTCTGACTGATGGAAGTGAGTGTGGGGTGAAAATAAGCTTGCCAGCACATTGTGTTTAATAAATATTATGTTTTAACTGTTCTAAAATGTTTTCATGGCTACTTGTACACAACACTGAAGAGGACCATTGAGAAGCAGTGGAGTTTTGCAGTTAGCATTGTCACTTCAAAAGTGTTTAATTTTTAACACAACTGTCTGAAGTAGGTGTCATGTAACATTCACTCACACATCTGTTTCTTAGGTATATTTACTTGAACCTCAACCTCTGGGAAAAGAAAAGACTCAGATGTAAAAGACTAGTTAATAAAAACAGAATTTCAATTAGCTGAAATGTCTGTAAAATCCAAAAACCATTTAACAATACAATGAACATTTAACTCAACAGTCATTTTCCTGGAACACAGGGTATACCAAAACCCCAAACCCAAATGAAAAATGCTTAGCCTGGGTAAAAAGTCTTAGTCTCTGAGGGCTGCGAATCAGTGAATTGAATAGGACTTTCTTGTTTTACAGCAGCTGAGATGTTGCTGAATTTTTTTTGCATTTTGGAGTTCAAAAATGTTACAGCACTTGTACAAAGATTAAAGTTACTAAACAACATTTCTTTTTTATATTTGCTAACTTAAAGGTCAACTGGCATATGCCATTGATTTCTTTTTTTTCAGATACTGTAGTTAAACAAGCTCTACAAACAAATTTATTGTAGGTGATTCATTGAATGCTTGCAGCAGCACAGTGGAGTTTATTTGTGAATGCAATCAATAGGCCTCCATATTTCCAAAACAATGCACAGCTAAAATATCTTTGATACATACAGAGTGGGACTCATGGTCACTGACATTTTCAGTCAATAATATTTCTGAACAACAACAACCAGTACGTTTTAAATCAACTACAAATTCATTATTCTTGTGGTACAAAGGTAACTCCTTCAGAAATAAAAAACATGCAGGAGAACAAACACTCCTCCTTTATCCTCATAACAAACAGAGCTGTTAAAATAATATTTATTTATTGTTGAGAAAGTAATAATCAGCAGTAAAGAACAGCAAAGGATGGTGGTCAAAATCTTATGGTAGTAGCTTGAAAGCACTCTGCTCGTTTCCTTCCTGGTTTTCTTCAGCTACATAGCCTTTTTTCACCCTAGCAATAAAGGTTACTCAATGGTCAATCAACTGGGTAAATTTTAAAAACTGTTCCTTGGAAAATAACATAAAGATAAAATAGGAATATTTTATCTTCTACTTGAAGGAAGTTGATGTAATATGGGTATTTTTGCTTCTACTTTGATCTTCTATGGAAAGGTTGCAAAACAGACCTGTCTTTTTATACAAATCAGTTTAAAGGGAAAAGGTGAGCAACTTCTGAATATCTAATTGAAAATATTTGAGGATTTGGTGAAGTTTGATCTAACTTTAAAGTTGTCTCTACTCCAAGTAGGAGGCTGGATCAGATGATCTCCAAAGCTTCCTTCTAGCCTAAATTGTTTTATGATTCTGGATTATGCTCTTCAGCTGAAGGTCTCAAAGACTCTAAAGTAAAGGTGACATCAGAGACCAAGAGTACAATGTTTAAAAGTTAATCTTATTTCTCCAGTTATTCTTTAAAAGACCGTAGCTGCCTCTTTAGTTGCCCTTAGGCATAAAAAAGGGATATAATACAGAGTCCCTCTGGCTCCTGTACAACTGGAGAAAGGGAAGTTGGTGTCAATGTAATAAAACTATTGGAAAATTCCAGTTTTGCTTTAATACCATGGACTGTCCTTGCCACGACAATTTCGCTATAGGAAATATCAACAATTTTCACTGTTAATCTCATGGGGAACACTACGGAGGGCTTTCTTCCAGATCTCATCACCTACTGCGAGTTTTGCAATTTTGAATATGAAATGTTTCTTGTCATAAATTGACAGTTCTTGTTCCACCCTAATCCCACAAGGCTTTTCTAAAGAAGAAGGAAATGTAGCAATCAAATTACATGGTATGAAGTGACAGGTTGATTTGTAGCATTTAAAATTATTATTAGACAATTTGATAGAGTGGAAAAATGTAATTCTCTCTTCTACAAACACTTTAGTGGAGTTTCCCTAACCGAGTTGTGTTTTACTTATATTTTATTCGTTGGGAATTTTGTCCTTACTTCCAGGAAAACAACAAATCTTTTATGTCAGATCACGTCTATAGCTCTTTCTTACAAGCCTCCAAACTTTCACACTATGTTGTCATTCAGGCAAATATGTGAGGAAGCCCTGTTTTAGATTAAATGTTAAATGGTGTGTACTTAGTTACTGTCATAGAATCATAGAATCATAGAATGGCCTGGGTTGAAAAGGACCATAGTGATCATCTAGTTTCAACCCCCCCGCCATATGCAGGGCCACCAAACACTAGACCAGGCTGCTCAGAGCCACATCCAGCCTGGCCTTGAATGCATCCAGGGATGGGGCATCCACGACCTCCCTGGGCAGCCTGTTCCAGTGTCCTCTCAAATGCATGTGCCTGTGTCATAACTCATTCAGTTCCATTCGTCACAATCTAATGCCTTTTCCATTATGAGGTATTTGGTCCCCTCAGCCTGGATGAGTAGCTGAAAAGTGAGTCTTCTTGTCATATTCTGCACATTACTGAGTGAAGAATTTCAGTGCTCAATTACCTAGCCTTCTGATTTTAACTTTTTTTTTCTTTTTTTTTTTTCCCTTCCCCAATTTCATAGGAAACACCCTTCAATTTTTAGTACTTAGAGACAACAGATGGCATGGGAACAACTGAATTTCTATGATTTGAGGAAATGACCTGCTGCCAGCTATGGGATAATCCACAACAAAAGAAGATATGGGCCATTCAGCACATACAACATCCTCCTTAATGCCTTCCCTAAAAAGATTAAACTGAATCTATTTAAAATTTGACATAAATTACATGTGATGTGTCAGTCAGTCCAGCCATCCACAGCAGTGATGGATGCCACCTCCACTTCACTGAAGTCAATAAAGAAGACAAATCAGGAAGAAGGAACCACCTGGCTTCATGTGCTGTGCATGTCTTTCCTCAGAAATTAGAGCTATTAACATACAGTAAAATTAATTAAACTTTGTGGACATCTCTTTTCACTGCAATTGAAGTCTGAGTATTTTTATGGTCTACTACTTTATTTAATTGATTCCACTAGAATTACATTGGGTTACTCTTGAATGCAGTTTCAGTTAAAATATATTGGGGTTACCTTCGTTGGTGTGAAGTACAGACAACCCAATGGAGATCAAGGAGCACCAAGGAACATGGCTGGTGCTCCAGTTTCTCAGCTGCTCTGATTCTGCCTTAATCTGACCCTTAAAGTGAACTGCTTAAGGCAATGTGGACAGTCAACTCTCAAGCTTCAATTTCACTTTAAAAAAGCAAGCAACAAATGCCGAAAGTTCTGACAAATAGAGGGAACAACATTTTATCCATTTTTAATACAATAGAGGACTTTGGATCACTGTATAACTAAAACAGTGAACAATGACTGAAGTTTCATTTTCCAAATCAATCATTTTCCTTTATGGGTTAAAAAAGGTAATCTCTTGTCTCACTGATAAATGGCCAAATATCGCCCAGAACTTATAACATTTCCCACTGTTCAATTAATCTTCTTGTACTGAACGTATTTACTCTAATAGACAGCAAAAGAAAAAGAAGCAAGACCTGGAAACAGAAAAATATAAAATGTTATCATTTAAAGAAGGGGCATGTTCCTGCAAAATGCAACGTCCACCAAAAGTAATAGACTGACACTTTTTCGTGACATGAAAAAGAGCAATCAAAAAGGAGATGCCAAATAGATTTTTCCACATTTCTTCAAATGAATTAAACTTGTATTCCATATTTATGTAATAAATGCATGTCAATTATCAGTCTATAGAAACTGCTGTTGCTAATTACTACACATGAACAGCCAAGACCTGAGGCCCAAAATGCATATGTAATGTATATTCACATTATTTCTTGGCTGAGGACCTGGAGAGACAACACACCCTAAGGAAGAAACCCAGTAAGAAAGGGAATCTATAGTCAGCAGACCACCAACTATTGCCAGCAACAAGCTTAGATGTTATAACTACCTCTCTTCTTTGACTGTGCAGCATGTCTGGGAACCCTGGAAAGTAGGTGGATTGAATTTCTCATTAATCCATTGCATGCAGAACAACAGCAAGAGCTAAGGCACAGCTAGCTGAATGCGGCTCTTCATCTCTTCCTGCCATCCACAGGCAGTCTGCAGGAAAGCTGGGAACCACATTCACTTCTCCTAAGTGCTAATTACATTTCTCTGTTGTAAGGCAGATGTCTTGCAAAACCCAAATAAACTTACATGAGGTACTTACCATATGTGTAGCATAAATGTCCAATAAATCAGGGAACTTTTAGATATATTTGCAGAAGTCTGCAAAGTTTGACAATGAAGAAATACTTCATTATTCCACAGCTATGGCTGTAAACTCTGCAGTCATTTTATTATAATGTATAGTTCTCTAAGCTATTAATATGAGTGGTGAAATGAGGGCGAATGGTCGGACATGAGAGAAACAGCATTACAGTAGCTCCAGTTTGTGGAGCTTGTCTGTTTGGTTGGTTTTCAGTTAGACTAATCATGAAAGTAGGCCTTGTTTGAAAAGAGCCACAGTCTGCAACAAAATGTGCTTATTCCTGGCCAGACGTGCATATGTGTTGTAGCACTTTCAGTTCTGATCCATGTGACCTCCAGGCATTTTCATCTTCTCTCTAGAGCTAACACCAGAAAAGTGAGGTCTGTGGGCCATGTATATGTTGTTTGTGAATTAAAATTATTTCAGAGGTAAGTCTTCCAGGAAGAAAAATGACAAAAATGAATGTGTGGGAACATTAGTAAAGGATGACCGGAAGCAAAGCTGGCCTGACACAATAGTTCCTATGTTTTTTCTACCCTGGGCCACATTCTGAATATCAAACATTATTCTTCTCTTCTTAATTTCCTCAATTTCCACTGCAGTAAAACAATCCAACTAAAATATATTTTGTTGTGAACACTGCAGAAGGTGTTGTGAAGAATGAAGTTTTAAGATAGAAAGGACATGGATCTGTTGGACTGAGCCCAGACAAGGGCCACAAAAATCGTCAGAGGGCTAGAGCACCTCCCATACAAGGACAGGTTGAGAGAGCTGGGGTTGTTCAGCCTGGAGAAGAGAAGGCTCCAGGGATCCCTTACAGCCGCCTTCCAGTACTTAAAGGGGGCTACAGGAGAGATGGGGAGGGACTCTTGGTCAGGAAGTGCTGGGATAGGGTAAGGGGTAACAGTTTTACGCTGAAAGAGGATAGATTTAGACTAGTTATTAGGAAGAAATCTTTACTGTGAGGGTGGTGAGGCACTGGAATAGGTTGCCCAGGGAAGCTGTGGATGCGTCATCCCTGGAGGTGTTCAAGGCCAGGCTGGATGAGGCTTTGAGCAACCTGGGCTAGTGGAGGGTGTCCCTGCCCACGGAAGGGGGGTAGAACTAGATGATCTTTAAGGTCGCTTCCAAACCTAACCATTCTATGATTCTATTATTCTATAAAGGATTTCCATGAAGGCTCTTTCTAATTGGTGGAGTCTGGACATTGTAAATATGTTTTAAATTCTGTAAGTCCCTACCAGCTGTGAAACAGGAGTGTTTCATGAGAAACAACTTTTAAATGGGTAAAACTGAATTTTCCCCTCATCTCTATCCCTCTGCTGATAGCTCACTTGGGCTGCAATGTGGTTGTTACTGTGTTACCCACTTGAAACAGAAGAGGAAAATTCTGTTTGCTGAGGTAATTAGTGCAGTAAGTAAAGGCACATTTCAAAGCAGAAATCAGACTGGATGATCACAGTGTTACCCCTAGCCCTCCTGGGACAGAATTTAGTTTCATTTTAAGATGGTAAAATACTGTCTTGGCTCTTCAGGGCAGAGCAAAGCAAAACCATTCAAACACACAAAATGAAACTGTTTTGTATCCAGCTATAAAGATTTCTAAAGTCTAGAAAGACATAAGACAAAATTAACTGTAATTTCATAATAGTCCATAAAGTCAGTAAAAGCAGAATGATTAAGAACGATACAAGTAACACTATAATTTCAGCTAACGTTTCCACCCCGAAGTGCCATTTTCAGAGCTAAAATACCATCAACCCAAGAAGCTTGAAATTGTTCTTGCACAAGAATATTCTCTAACTCGGAATAAAACACAACAAAATACCTAATTATATTCAGATCAGGCACTCTCAACAGACGTTACACATAGGATCAATATCAAAGTGTAGTTGCCCTGATACCCCACAACTGTAATTATGATCTAAATAAGCAAAGAATAAAATAAATCAGGGGACCAGATGAATAGTTCTATATAAAAGCAATTTCAGATACTGTAACATGACAATGATGATGAACCCATGGCACTTAAATAGGCTTTGCCAACTAGTTGGGTACCCAGAGCATATGTTTGAAATAACAATCAGGAAATAATTGTTCCCTAGAAGGCATAGTGCTGTGACACATAGCACAGAGCATTCTTGATTAAGGGTGAATACTATGTCTTTAAGTAGTTTAAAAACAAGAAGCTAACGGACTAAAGATATGAAATTTGTAGCCCTTTGTGATATTGCCTTTCTGCAACCCCATGTGTCTGTGGCAGATTTTAACCCACATATGACAACAAAATATCCACTGAAACCAATCTTTGCTAAAAGCTCCTAAAATTTTAGGAGACATTTCTTTGGTACTAGTGGCAATAGTATGGATGGATGGAGACATAAGCCTAAGGAAACAGAGAAAGGTATCAAATTGTAAATATTAAACAAAAAATGAGGCTGAGGACTGATCCAGTTGTTTATTAAAAATCCATTTTCTAGTGAAATAAAATGTAATTTTATGAATCGTAACGTAGGTTACAGAATCTTTCTCAAAATAGCAACCCTTTAGTTCTGTTTTTTGGACAATCTAACACAATGATCTCCTGAGCATGAAATGTGGGTTGTTCTAGCATGCCAGGCTATGAAATCTGAATGTTGCAAAGGGAGTTGCCTATTGCTAGATATTTCAAAGTGCTCCAGAGGAGGATGTGTCATCTTCTCTTCAAGGTAATTGCTCACAGTATTGTTAACCCAATATGACTTCGCTTAATACATGATATTTAGTTTGTGGCTTGCTTACAAGGGGTATACTCAGGCTGTTTTCCATAGCCAGATCACTGTTTATATTATGAGATATTACTCTAAATCACTTGTTACATAATCATAAGAAAACAAGAATTTACAAATGACAACAGTAACCAAATGGCTACATCTACCTTTAGGGTGAGATAATTCTTGATTTAGGAAAGCGGTCTGAATTCAGATTAGAATAAAAACTCTGCCAGTTGTCTCCCACCCCTCCTATAGAGCCCACAGAGCAAGCCAGCCACCTCCACGCTTCCCTGGACTTCAACAGAGTAGGAAGTTTCTTCATGTCAGGCAGCTCCAAAGGAGTACATGCCTAAAACCTCACCAACTCTTCAAGCTAGCCAGCTGCCTTAGGAAACCTCAAATGAATGAACAAATTTTGCTTGTGACAGCAGTGTCCACAGTTTCCACGATTTAGTGGAGAGTTTAGAGGTTAAAACATTTGCTCAAGGATGAGGAAACTTGAGTCCTTTTCCTAACGTACTTGACATACATATCACCACCTAGAAGTACTCATGCAGAGAACCATTATTACAACTTTCCAAAGATCAAGGGAGTTAGCCCAAGCTAGAAAAAAGCAAACAAACAAACAACAAAAAAAGGACAAAACCATGTAAACAGCTGTTTAAAGGTGGTGTGTTTTTGTGTGGTGGATCTTTTGGTAGCGGGAGAGGGGAATACCGAGCTGGCCCCTGTGAGAAACTGCTGGAAGTTTCCCCAGCCCCAGGCCGGACCTGCCCCTGGCCAAGGCCGAGCCCATCAGCACCTCTGAGAATGACGTATTTAAGAGGGGGCACAGCACATGGAGTGGGAGCACGGCCCTGGGCAGGATCTGGCCTGGCTCCTGCCCAGCGTCTGCTGCAACATGACCCCCAGCCTCTGTCGCAGCCCTGCCTCAGCCAACTCAGCACAGCCCCTGCCCAAGAGCCGGGAGTTTCTCAGGAGCTAGCGAAAGAACCTGTGGCAGAGAGAGGAGTGGGCTGTGAGAGAGACAGCTACACAGACATCAACGTCAGTGAAGAGACAGGAGAGTGGGGGGGTGCCCTGGAGCAGAAATTCCCTTGCAGCCCGTGGTGAAGACTATGGTGACACAGCCCATGGAAATTGATAGCTCATGGAGATTTAATGGTGGAGCAGATACCACCCTGTAGATCGTGGAGAACCCCGCGCTGGAAGAGGTGGCCGTGCCTGAAGGAGGCCATGACCCCATGGAAGGACCCATGCTGGAACAGTTAGTGGAGAACTGTGGCCCGTGGGAAGGACACACATTGGAGTAGTTTGCGAAGGACTGTCCTGTGAGAAGGACACCATGCTGGAGCAGGGAAGACTGTGAGGAGCCCTCCCCTGAGGAGGAAGGAGTGGCAGAGACAACACATGATGGACTGACTGCAACCCCCATTGCCTGTCCCCTGTGCTGATGGCGAGGAGAGGTAGAGAAGTTGGGAACAAAGCCTTTGAGCACAGGAAGAAGGGAGGAGTGGTGGAGAGGTGCCTTTTTAAGATGTAGTTCTCTTTCTCATTGTCATATTCTGGTTTTGATTATTAAAAAAAAATTGTTTGTGTGTTTTCCCCAAGTCGTCTGTTTCTTGCCCATGACCATAAGTGGCAAGTGAACCCTCCTTGTCCTTGCCTCAACCCATGAGGTTTTCATCTTTTGTTCTCCCAATTCTCCTTCCCACTCCACCTGAGGGGAGAAGAGAGTGAGAAGCTGTGTGATGTTTAGTTGCCAGATGGGCTTAATACCGTGACAAAAGGTATGCTTGAAGACACTACTTTTTCAGTAATTGCTCTTGATATAAGTGTGCTGCAATCTGCAGTGTTGTGTAGAGGGACCTGAGCTAGCTGTAAACAAGCTCTTCCACCACCAACAGTCTTCTCACAACAGCATGGAGCTCTTGGCAGCTTAGGTCGTTCTGTCTTTTGCTACTAGAAAATAATTTTGCTGGAATGTGAAATTGTTCGTTTGCATAAGAAGGATTTTTCTCTCTAAAATCCTGACAAGAACACTGATAATACTTTTCCCCTAGTGTTTTATTTAGCCCTGGTGCAAGCAAATCTAAAATCAAGGGAAATGTAGTTCATGGCATTTCCTAGCATGGGGCTTGAGGCAAGGAGGTGTCAGTTCTGCTCCCAGCTGTTCGTATGTCCCAGATGAGAAGGCAAAATTCTGTGGTCTTGGCCACAAATAAGCAAGTAGGAACAGCAGGTAGGAAATCCTCATGTTAATGTTGCTGTTTAAACTCTTATGGTATGACAGAATCCAAAAAGTTAAGGCTAGTTAAGCCAAGGAGTGACATTTCTGGACCCTTTTAGGATGAAGCACTGCAGTTTCAACCTCACAGATTCAAGCTCAACTGCAGGGAACTGAAGCCTCTTCATTTTTAAGAGAGAGGCTTCACACAGGAGTTTGCTGTGTTTTAACTGAACTTTTCTGAGTGTCTTAATGTCAACAATCCCTCAGCTAGACACAAGACTTCATGCAGAGAGAAATGTCACCAGTCTGAGGAAGGAAGGCAGAGTTATGCCTAGCACAGTACAGAGGAAGTCTGCTGACACTACACAGGCATGATGCACTCCACGTCTGATTACACTGCAGTGTTCCCGCTGTTTTAATAAGACTTTTCCCCTTACAAGAAATAACTAACAGTGTCACATTGTGGGATACCTTTCTCACAGCTCTCAACAGTTGACACTTGTAAATGACTTTCACCAGTGACCTAAATTAAACTCAAAAAGAACCTAATACCCACAACTTCAGAGACCCCCTCTGTGCTCATACAGCTTCACCTGCATCATCTGGGGCAAGTCGTTTGACTCATCTGAACACAGAGTGCCAGCACTGAATTCATTCCTACAAATACACATGTATATGGATGCCATTCTTTGAATGTCAGGCTTTGGCTGCACTCACTGCTTCTTTTCTGCCCTTATCCCTGAGTAGCACACATGATAGAACTGAAGATCAGTGATATCAAAACCATTTATGTAAAACAGTGTACTTGTTTAAAGGAAAAATCATTTATTTGAATAAGATCAGGGTAGAAGAATTATGTATTGCACTTAGAGCACAACTGTCCCAGAAAACATCATGAAAGCATATAGATACTACTATTTTATAGTCAAAGAAACTGAGGAAAATTGAAATTCAGAGTTTGTCTTCCCCTCTTCCCATTCTATGATAATTTTGATACCATTCTAAAGTCCTCTCAAATTCCTCTTTTCACTGTAGCTTCTTTTACTTACCGTCTTCTGTTTTCCTCTAGCTTGTGTCCTGTTTGCAGGTCCCTTTTCCCTTCCCTTCCCTTCCCTTCCCTTCCCTTCCCTTCCCTTCCCTTCCCTTCCCTTCCCCCCCTCTTTTCACTTCTCTTGTTCTACTGTACTTTCAAAATCCTTTTACCTAGTGTCACTGCCAATCTGTTTCCTAAGGCACTAAATCAGCACTTGTGGAAGGTGATCCTCCCCTGACTGACTGCTGCTTCTGTAAGTGCCAATTCAGCTTAGCAGGAGGCTGGCGGACAGATGTCAGCAACAGGACAGTTTTTAAAACTGTGATTCTTCAGTGTCCCCATGGAAAGGGTGGGCTTACAAGACCCAGAGTAGGTGGTTCTGTTTGTGTTCTTATATTAAAAATTAATGTTGGGCAGATATGTTTATTTGTACCGTTATCAATGCAGTTTGCCCCAGTCCAGTATGTATTGATAATATGCTTATCAGAGCTGAAAGTAATGTTTTCATTAGAAATTGACAATTTATGAAGTTTTCTTAACTTTGTATTTTGTCAGAAATTCTGATCTCAGACTGTGGCTAAATACTGTGAACCTGTGAATAATCTGGTGAGAAACTCAGACTCACCTGTGCTTTGATGTTAGCAAAAGCCACGGTTTTGCTGGTGTTTGCCTGGGGATGGAAGGCAATGCGGAAAGTTGCAATGGCAAACTCAGACTTGTTCAGACTCGGGACACCAAAGAGAAACCTGGAGGTGGAGACTGAAGGCAGGGTGTAGGCAAATCCCTGTGGAAAAAATCTGCTCCATGATAAGGGCTCTAAAGAAGCCACACACGGGACTAGAAAACTTGAATCCTGCAGATCACATGGGATCTGAGCATACCCTGTCAGGTGAAAGCAGGATGTAAAAGGTTTTCATGAATTGTGCCAATGGATAAAAGTTGCTCTTCTCTTGAAATTATTAAGTCATGCAAAAACAGACACTGGAATTCTGCAGGCTCTTTAGTTTATTCATTGGGAAATATGTAAATATTGAAAAAAATATCCACCACTTGAAAGTAAATTCTTGGTCCTCTGGTGAGTTCTTTCCAGAGAACAGAAATATGCGCTTTAAGAAGTTGTTAGTGGCATTACCATGAGAAGGAATTTTCTGATCTCAGGTCTACAAAAATAAAACCTTACATAAGACTTTTATAGCGTTACAGTGATATTAATCTCTGCTTTATTTCTTGCATGGAAAAAACTGGAAAGCCCTGCAGAACATAAATAAATGGATTATCTTAGACTGAAATAATGAATTAACTTAATCTACTTTTATCTAGATTTTGCATATTTTTTTATTGTTAGACCTTTCAACAGAGGTGATGATAAAATATTCAAAACAGCGTACTGTACACCAGGCGTATTTCAGCCAAGAGCTCACGTAGAATTGCTCTTTATTCTATTTCCTGCCCACGCAGTTTGCCTGATCCATTGCTCAGTCTGCTTTTGCTGTCTTTTGTTCACAATCCTTTTGCTGTTGTAAAAGTCTCTCTGGGACTAAGACACAACCTTTGTTGTCCCAAGGCCTCTTGAATACTAAATGTACTTTTAATCTGAGTTTCAGATGATTAGGTAAGATCCTTCTTTCCTCTTTGAGTGCCTCTAGGCTCATTTCAGCACCAAAGAACATGAAATTCTTACTGGAGGGAACTCTGAGATACTCCGTGGTTAGAAAAGAATATGGTGAAAACAGTGAAAAGAAGACACTGCAAAGTTGTGAGGTAGTTATTCACCAGGGTCAGTACTTCACCCCTGCCTAATCTATGCTGTAGTAAAGCCAAAGTCCTTTATCTTCACTCACACACAGGGTAACTCTCATACTTTAGCCCAAAGGAAAAAGAAAAACAGTATATAGCTTTAGGTCAGTGAAGATGGGATCTAAAGTGGCTTGCCTAAGCCTTTTAAAGTTTAAATTGTTCTGACACTGAAAAGGAACAGTTTAAAAGACAAGAAGTAAGGTACATTTTGACCTTACTTTGAAATCTCAAGATGTTATTACGTCTGACTAGCCATCACATGCAAATTAATTTTAATGTATTATTTAATAAATCCCATTTTCCTATGACTTTACCATGGATGAAAATTATCTTAGTTCTTTAAGAGCAAGCCTTTCTGTAATAGTGTTTACTTCTCTGTCCTGGATCCCTTGATGTCCATTCAACATTACTGTTACCCTTGCCCTTTTCCCCTTCTCAAGCTGACCACATTTTTGGTACTACCTATCTGAAAAACAAAGTTTCCTAGTACAAGCTCTTTGAAGACCTCAGCAGTAGACCTAACTGAAAGTTAAGCATCTGACATCCAGGAACCAAGGTCAGACCTTTTAAATCTGAAGTTTTATCAGTGGATGCATAACATCAAGCAAAAGTCATTGCAGAAATGTCCTTCAAAATCTGTTTCTGTTCTCATCTCAGGCTTTTGAAAAAGCATTTCCCCTGTGTTCCTTGGAGTCAACTCTCAGTCAAAAAAGTCTTAGTATTTAATGGAAAATATAAAGATTAAGGCAGATTTCTTATAATGAACAAATATAAGCCAATCTAATGGCAAGTCATTATTTGAAGGCTTTCCATCTCCCTAGATAGTTCTAGTGCTCTTATCACTTTAAAATAAAAGTGCTTTACAATAAGTCCTTGATCATCTTCTAGTCTGATCAAAACAAACCTGTCTTTGATCCTCTTCCCCATATCTTAGTGAAAATGAGGAGGTCTGTACAAAAAGGATTTAAATATTTCATCCTGGGAAAATTTATTGGATTTGTCAGTGTCCTTTCCACCCTGGGCAACATCTGAATTTTTATGAATTATTTTCAGTCAAAAAATATAATTCCTGTTTTCTACAACTTATGCTTTGCAAAATAGCTTCCAGCCGAGACAAATTTATGACAGCTTTCCTAGCTTGGAAGTTCGTTTGGTAATGTTAGCCTATACACATAGAAAAGGTATCTATACAGTAATTCCAGAGGCCGGATTGAGAAAGGCAACACTTTGTATATAATGAGTCATATCATAGGCTGCTGAAGTCAATGAAAATTCTTCCTATTAACTTTATGTGAAAGGAGTCAGTATTTCACTTCGTACAAACATCTAATATTTTAAAAATTTAATTTAACTATAGGAAAGCCATGCCAACAAACAATATTTATGTTGACACAGGAGTAGCCAGAAAAAGAATAGACATTTTATCCAGTAAAGAATTAAATCTATTATCAGAAAATGCATCAGGAAATGAAAACAGCAAAACACCATTTTTAACCCAACACTAAACTTTCTAAAATAGTTCACTTTTGTCACTGGACTAAATATCATCTAAAGGTAGGACTATAGGACTTATCGGATGTTCTGTAGAGGCCTAGGTACTTAAATTAAAATGATACACTTTTCTGGTTTCACTGAAGTTTCATCTGAAAGTTTCCACTTTTCAACTGAAACATTTCAGTGGAAAAAAAAATTTAAGTAAAGAAGCCAAGCTTTCCAGGGAAAAGTGTTTTATTAAAAAGCTATTAGCATTTTGAAAAATATTTTTTGAGTAAATATTTGAAAACCCCCTTTTTTTTAGTTATTCTTGAGTTGGAGGCATTAAGTAACGAATAGAAGTGAGTAGAGAATGATAACCTTTCTATTGCCATTTTAAACAAATCATTAAATTTTATAACAGGGGTATAATTAAGTTGCACAGAATTATTTAAAACCTTTCTAATAAGGACATCATTGTCTATCAGGCTCTAAAGGCTTGTAGAGTAATTTCTTTGCCATATGTTTCGGTTTAATTGGAACAGTCTTGCTTTCATCCTAACTTGTGGTGTCTTGGCTTGAATTACACTAAAACTTTTTTTGGAAGCTAGGGTATCTTCCATTGTGTTAGCAGAATGCAAACTATTGAAATAAATTCATTTTCAGGAAGTCTTACCTCCAAATAAAACTATTAAAAAAAATTGAAGCTTCCACAATGAACTGTAGGTAGGTTTGTAGGCTCTAGGTACCCACATCCAAAATCCAAAAGTCCTCCTATAACGTGGCTATAATCAAGAGGCAAACCTTGTTTGGTCTGAAATTTCCTCAGCCGCCTGCATGCATGTGGGCATCTGTGCCCGAACATCCTCGCTCATGCTGGGGCTCTGGTGTTGTGCCAAGTTTCACCTCCACCAGGCACAGACACCCATGGGAAACCAGGCTCCCACCCACAGTGCTAACTGTGGTTTGAAGCACAGCAGTCAACAACCAGCAGTTCGAAAACAAACAACGCCCCCAAAAAACGGTGTATAATTTTTTCGTGAGGAACAGAACAGATAATGAACTTCTGTCTTGTGAGTAGATTTTCAAGTCGAAGTTGCATAGGTCCTTCCCCCTTGCTCTGAGCTCCTACATCAGCTCTTGCATCTCTGAGTTCTTCAGTGACGAGTTAGAGATGAGCTCCACCCTCAAGGGAAATTCACAGACACTCTCTGTCCTCTGCTTAACTGCCTACTTTCAGTATGTGGCTAGGAATTAATGTCTAAAATCTTCACCTCTGTCAGATTTGGTTAGAATCTGTTAAATGTGATTAGTTGGGAAATACACACAGAAGCATGCACACACATACACACACAGAAAGGGGCCATGATTTCCTAAGTCTTGTTTCCACTGTGAGTCAGGTTGTACATATCTATTGTACAATAAATACGTTTATTTTCTATGATGACTTATATGGAATCTGTTTATGTAAAGTAACATGTGACTCGGTGCTGTAATGCGCAAGTTTCTCATACTGCAAGGGATGGCCAGGGGCATGTCTTCACTTTCATTTTTACTGTTTATCTTCTTAGCCAGCCACAAAGTTAACAACATTGTCAGCTCCTGTTAAATGTAACTCCTTACTAAACTCTGTGTTTTCAGTGGAGACCAACATCTTTAAATGTTTGAGGAAAAGGGCACAGAAATCTTAAAATAAATCTTAAACAACTTTGATGTTTGTTGGCAGATGTTTATTAAAATGTTTTTGTCATCTTCTCAAACAGCAATCATAAATACAATTTATAATTGTCAGTGTTTTGAGCCAACATAGTAGTTTCTCCTTTTTCTTTCTTCCAGATGTCACATTACGGTTAATTCAGTATTGAAGTTTTGTACCCCGGTGGGATGTGATAAGATAGTGATAGTGCAGGCAGAACCTAGTTAGGCTGAATCACTTTGCAGAAAATTTTTATAAATATTAAAAAGAATCCCCTCCAGACTAACAAAGCAGTGGCATATACAGTGCTTGTTGTTTGCACCGCCTGGCAGTGAAATGTTTCGGTTGGTCAGGCACAACCAAGCACAAATTAATCAGGTTTGACTGAGCTACATCCTAAGTAAATCCTTATCTTCTGCAACACGAATTTCAAAGCCTACAGTAGTTATTTCATAAATCTTATCATTATTCAAGGCCCTTTGGGGGAAGTACCCTAATTTCATAAACATATTATGCTTTTTTTAAAGGAAAAGTGAAACTTGTGCTGCAGGGAGAACCTTTGTAATTTGTTTTGCTTATATATATGCTTAGATAATTGTATTTCATAAGCTAAAAAAACCAAAACAACAAAAAAATACCTAATATGAGCAATTATTTCCTGGCAAGTAACTGTTATTTTTATTCAAGTAGATAGCCCAGATCTAGATCTGATCCTCTGAAACTGCGGGCCATTTTTTACGTATTTACTTACTGTATAGCAGACACCTGGGCTGACTCTCACCCTCTACCCAAATTCCACCCACGATGCTCAGGACAAAGGGAAGAACTGATGTTGGGAAGTTACTCTTTTCATTAAAAATAGACCGGAAGTTCTTTGAGCACTGATGAATGTAGTGAACCGTGAGGCTGCATGGGTTTATGTGTCAGGATTGGTTGACCTGAATGTTTAAGAAAGCACCAGTTCTAGTTCAAGCATCTCTACAGCTCCTCTGTTTATTAAACCCTCTTCAGTGTAGATTCTCTAGTGTGCAACAGCAAGCAGGGTTACACTGAGGGATTTCCCTCAGTTTAGGCATCCGTAAGATGTTCTTTGCCTCCCCAAATTCCTATTGTCATGAAACTTGGGAAAGCTTGAAATTTTTAAAATACATCTACCCTGTGTCAGATTTGATTGAAGTAGCCAATTTGACTGAAATAGGCATCAGGATTCACAATGTGGGGGGAAGGGATGATTCTGACAGATGCAGACAACACAATAACATAAGTCTTGTACCCTTGGGAAGAAGAGTCTAATAAAGAAATCCTGTTCTTTCCGAAACCCAGGAGAGAGCTGTCATTTCTTCTGCTGAGGTCAAAAACCACAAGCCCAGAATGAGCTGCTGGATAAGCACAATTGCAAGAGGGAAGGACAGAGGCACTAGATAACATCCCTCAACCAGGATAATATTTTCAAAACAAAGGAAGAAGAAAGATGTAGGGAGCAAGGGACAAGAAAATAGTTCAAAAGGTCTTAGATTAGGGGAGACAGCAAGTAGGAATTTGGGTAGGCTGAAGTCAGATATTAAAAAGATGATAACCTGAGGATAGGGCAAAAATGTTATAACTGAGAGAGCAGAATAAACTGAAGATCACAACGACATTTGGAAGTAATTATACTTTATGTGGGGCAGAATTATTGTTATAGCACACAGTTTGTGACAATAGGGAAAAAATAGAAAATAACAACATGGCTAGATGGAGTAGGCAGATGGATGAGCACATTGCTGAAATACTGTCTGCATTAGGGAATGCTACTGATTTAAAATTGAAGATTAGTTTTGTCATCAGGGGCTAGAAAACCTGTTGCATGGATTTTTAAATGATATGGGGAAAGGGTCTTGGCTTTCCTGCTGTGTCCTCTGTATATTACCTTGTAATATCTCTTTCTTTTTATTTCATTTCTTATTTATGGATTTTTACTCATTGCCTTTTCAGGTCTTTCCCACTGTTCTGTTTCTCTCATTTTTGCTTGCTTTTCAATACCTACTGCAGTCTGTTACCCAGCTTCCCTGCTCATTTCATGCAAAACCAAACTGAAATGCCACTGAAAATGTAAAAACAAGGTAAAAGTGTTATTTGACATTATCTTCAATTTTCAGATGCTTGTTTTCCTTGTATTTTGATTATCATTTCATTGATTACCATTACCTGCCTTGCCTGCATGCCTTGTGTGAAGTTTATCACTGCTGTTCATGTGATTAATATTTAGTTTAAATGAGACAGCGCTAGGAATTTGCCTAGGTTTCAAAAACATTGTTACCATATGACTCACAAGAGGTGCCACATTGATGGCCCTGAAGGTCAGTCATCTCTTTATTCACAGGCCAGGTACTCTACAGGCAGTAGAAGCAGAATCTTCCAAAGGCGTGTTACTGCTGATTTAAGTGGTAACATGCAAAGGCCCAAAAAAAGGATTCCAAGGAAGAAGAAAAAAAAAAAAAAAAGAACAAACCCAGCAACAACCCAAAACTCCTCTACCTCATATTCCTTCATACATCCTTATCATTATTATTTGACCTTCTCCAGGAAATGTGCCCAAAATGGATTCTAAATACCAGGCCTCTTGGTTTTGGTTTGATGTCTAACTCTCTCTCTCTTTGTTTGCTGATCACTCGAATAAGGAGCCTCCATGTTCTTACATTGCTCTCCTGGGGGTCTGGTGCTCGCATTACTCATTGAATCTAATAGCAAACACCCATCAAAACCTCAAACGAAAGGCTGCTTACAGGTGCTTGTACTCTGGCAAACTCCTACTTTAATAAAGGGAGGATTTGCTTGGGAGAAGACAGCAAGCTTTACAAGGAGTGACGGCTGAGATTAAGACAGGGACAAAGCAATTCAGAGTGCTGGGCAGTCACATCTCAGCAAAAGCAGGAGAGACAGGGAAAGAACTTTGATTTTATTTTTTTTTACTATCATGCTCCCTGAGAAGAAGAAAAATGCACTCTCCATTATTGCAAGTTGATAATCTATTCTGAAAAGAGGCATTTGGCTGGCTGATGAAGGTTGAGTTTTAGGACACCCAGCAAATGCACAGAAGTCATTATCCACACTCCACTGAGAAATCACTCATCCCATCTCTGCAGGAAAAAGGGTAAGATGGTATCTTAAAATAAAAGATTTTTCTTAAATAAAAAAAGGAAATATTAAAAATGCAATGAAATTAGAGGCAACAGGCTTAAAATATTAATTTTAGAATCATTTCCTCTTGCTTTATTTTCATAGATCATACTCTGTTCCTAAGGAAATGGGAGAAGAAAGGAAACAGGTAGGCAGCAGTGGAGAGTCAGTGCTCCCACTTGTCACTGTCAGTGCCTGCTGTGCAGGGAAAATGCCAGTCTGCCAAGAACCAGCAAAAACCTCAAGGGGGCAAACTATTCCTAATGGCTGTGAACCTTGGAAGCAAACAAAAATATGAAAGGGCAAAAGCCCTGCATTGTGCTTGTGCACTCAGAAGGACTTTTCTCAAATGTCTTTGAATCTCTCTTGTTTCAAAACAATTTTGAAAGCATTTTGTAAAATACTGCTGTGAACTTTAGAGGATGCAGAATATATCTGTTATTTTCTTGAATTTTGCAAAGCAGAGAGTATTCCCAAGGCCGTGATCCTGCGCATAGCAATATCAGAGGCTCAGACACATTGCATGTGGAAGCCTTCAGTCCGAGAGTAATTTCAGCCATTCTTAAAGAGGTTTCTGCTGGTGAAGGGTGCTTCATGTGGCATAATTAACAGAGGTGAACTGTCCCAATTAATGAACTTCAAAAAATTTGGGGTTTGGTTTTTGTTCAAGGAGGATCCAATATGGGTGCCTAGAAGACTGGAAGCATGTTAAATCTTATCCAATAGCCTTAATGTAACAGGAGCGTATTTCACAAGCCTTCCCTCACATCAGTTCCCTCCTGGTCTTCCATCATTGGAAACATGATCAAACCAGTGAAGAATTGCATGCCATTTTCCGTCCTTTCCAATTTTTCACCTGCTAAATAGACCAAAAGATAAGCCTTCCTAGCACATATAAAATAAACCTCTACATATGGTCTTTTGTTCTAGGGGTTTCCTGCTTTGATTTCCACAGATCCTGTGGATAATTACCAGAGGCTCCCTCATCACATAGGGTTGGCCCTGCTCTTGTCTCCAACACCAAGTTTTTAAGAGAAGGAAAAAGTACTTGGAGCCAAACAGTAGCATCTCTCACTATATACTAGAGGTATAGGGGATTTTTTTGTATTTTGCTGTAATGTTAAGTACATAGCTGATTGTGTGCTGGGAGGCCTTCAGGAAAAAAAAAATAGTATGACAAGGAATGAGTTGTATACCAGATAAAATGCTCTTGCAGACTCTCAAGTTTCACCAAATCTTCACTAGGATTTTTTTGCCACGGTTGTATGAATCATTCTAACTGCACTCATATAGATCCACAGTTTATCCCAGCATGGGAAAAAAATACATACTTCATCTCTGAAAACAAATCAGAAAGCAGTGGGCAAAAAACTTTCTCAAAAGCATTCATGTTTGACTAAGTTTAGGCATGCTTGTCTCACTTGGGTGCACTGAGATTTGAGTAATTTCCTCATTTTCCCAACACTGTGGCTCACATTTATCAATCTCACAAACACCGGCACCCTCCTCTTAGTTCCAATGTATGATTTTACTCTTCATGTCTCATAGATAGTTGCCTTGGAAGAGTTGCTAGCTGCTTTCTTCCTTAGCCAGGCAAGCACTGCAACTTTCTAGCATGTTCAGGAAGTAGTAGATCCACATTTTGTCATTCTTCTGAAAGGGCCATCAGTTAGATCTCATCGCCTTCAGAATTTTGTAAAATGGATGCCTTATGCCTTGAAGACACCTTCCTTTCAGCTCATTTTTTTAATAATAAATTTCATTCTTACCTCCACTGACTATCAATGATATTACTCAGCTCCTCTGATAGACCAGGAAGGCCCGATTCTAACTTCAGTGCATGTCTCAGACTTTACGTAGCTACATTCAGCAGTGCAGTGGCAAACTGGGAAGCTCCCGAGCTGCAGATTTGTCACAGTATTATAAGTTTTGCAAAGTTTCAACTTAATAATATGATTTGATAAGACAGAAGAAATGGCTGGAATCATGAGGAAAGAGAGGAAGCTGATGTGGGACTGTGAAGAGGAATCTAAATGGGATGGAGGTCTCATCTCTGAAAACTGGACGGTTGCTACTGCCTTTTATTTTTGGTGTCCAGCATGCTCTGCAAGGGGTGATAACAGCTACCATTTAAAACAGAAAACAGAATTGGCTGAAAATTGAGAAGGTGTTTTCACTAAAATATTGATGAAAATATGTTTTCTGATTTTCTCTGCTAAAAGCTTGTTTCAATAAAAATTTTCCAACCAGCTCTAATAGCAGGCAATAAAGCTGAGTGTATTGAACTAGAACAATGAAATTGGTTTTATGATATGTGTTATCTAAGAATGAAGGAAAAGTACTGAAGTGCACTTGCAGATTGACAATGACTTCAGAACTAATAATGTCACCGAGAAATATTTAGATAGATTGGAGTTGATTAACACAGACAGATGGGACAGTGCAAAATAGCCAAAATATGTGCTATAGCAGAGACAGATACAGATCGTAGAATGAAAGCCTTTGTTTTCTAGACAAGGACATAACTTTTAACCTCCTTGTCATTTTCTGAAGGCTATTTCTTCCATATATACCCAAGTTTCTTGAACTGACAGCTGCCTATCAAACACAACAAAATCCTCCACTAAAGGCCATGTTGTGGCAGCAATTTTAAGCAGTTTTTCCTTGATGTTAAGACTACATGTTTTATCTGTTTTTACATATCTCAGAGGAAACCCACCATTTTGTCACATTTCCATCAGCCAGAAAAGTCTTCAAATTTCTAAACAGGTTTGTGGAAGACTGCCAGCATGAATTTAAAAATAGAGTGACTATAAAGTGTAAAGTATATGCCACATGTAGCCCACTCTTATTCTAAGGAATGATCATATGCCAATTAGCTGTATTATTTCATGTCCATGTGATATTTCAAATGTGATCAACGGACAAATATTTTTGACTAAAAAGTGAAAAGAATATGTAGATTCATTTGTTCTGAAGCAATATGAAGAGTAGATGAATATGGAGTTTGTATTTCTAAGCAACTAATTATAATATTCAGAATAGACTACAGTGTATATGTAAAAATTAATTCATTAAACATAGGCTGAATTATTGAATTTATGGGTTTGATTTTCAAAAAGTAATTAATGCTTTTTGCAGCTGGTATTCTATAATGTTTAACCATCAAAATAACTGAGTAATATTCAAGATCAGCATTTAAATCACTCAGTCACTTTTAGAACATTTCCATTATAGCTACTCAGTCAAAAAGATAATAAAAAAGTAAACACTGGGAATGTATCACATTGCTCCTCTTCAGTTACTGATGTAGAAACTAAGATTAATAGTCTATAAATAATATCATAGAATCATAGAATGGTTTGGGTTGGAAGTGACCTTAAAGATCATCTAATTTCAACCCCCCTGCCATGGGCAGCAACACCTTCCGCTAGACCAGGTTGCCCAAAGCCTCATCCAGCCTGGCCTTGAACACCTCCAGGGATGGAGCATCCACAACTTCTCTGGGCAACCTGTTCCAGTGTCTCACTACCCTCACAGTAAAATATTTCTTCCTAATATTTACTCTAAATCTACCTTCTTTCAGCTTAAAACATATACCCTTCATCGTATCACTATACTCCCTGATCAAGAGTGCCTCCCGATCTTTCCTGTAATCCCCTTTAAGTACTGGAAGGCTGCTGTAAGGTATCCCTGGAGCCTTCTCTTCTCCAGGCTGAACAATCCCAGCTCTCTCAGCCTGTCCTTGTATGGGAGGTGCTCCAGCCCTCTGACTATCTTCATGCCCCTCCTCTGGGAGCGCTTACGAAAGATGGCTTCAAGAATAAGTAAGCTTGTTTTATCCTCACAATCTGACTTTGTCCTTTTGGAGGTGTTTCCAATAATTCAACTTAGGGACCATTTTGAGGCAACGCTTGCATATGTTTTTGAAAACAATTTGTAGTATTTCTGAAAACAAAAAACAATTTGAATCACAGAATCACAGAATGTTAGAGATTGGAAGGGACCTCGAAAGATCATCTAGTCCAATCCCCCTGCCGGAGCAGGAACACCTAGATCAGATCACACAGGAACGCATCCAGGCGGGCTTTGAATGTCTCCAGAGACTTCACAACCTCTCTGGGCAGCCTGTTCCAGTGCTCTGTCACCCTCACCGTAAAGAAGTTTTTCCTCATATTCAAGTGGAACCTCCTGTGTTCCAGCTTGCACCCATTGCTCCTTGTCCTATCACTGGATGTCACAGAGA
Organism: Pterocles gutturalis; assembly: GCF_000699245.1. Classification (NCBI taxonomy): domain Eukaryota; kingdom Metazoa; phylum Chordata; class Aves; order Pterocliformes; family Pteroclidae; genus Pterocles; species Pterocles gutturalis. Next base: position 166,377 of record NW_010105331.1, on the reverse strand, counting down.
AGAGCCTGGCTCCATCCTCCTGACACTCACCCTTTACATATTTATAAACATTGATTAGGTCACCCCTCAGTCTCCTCTTTTCCAGGCTAAAGAGACCCAGCTCCCTCAGCCTTTCCTCATAAGGGAGATGCTCCATCCCCTTAATCATTTTTGTGGCTCTGCGCTGGACTCTCTCCAGCAGTTCCCTGTCCCTCTTGAACTGAGGGGCCCAGAACTGGACACAATATTCCAGATGCGGTCTCACCAGGGCAGAGTAGAGGGGGAGGAGAACCTCTCTCGACCTACTGACCACCCCCCTTCTTATACACCCCAGGATGCCATTGGCCTTCTTGGCCACGAGGGCACAGTGCTGGCTCATGGTCATCCTGCTGGCCACCAGGACCCCCAGGTCCCCCAGGTCCAAGCTGAGATACCACTACTATTTCAGTGGATTTTTCTTTGCAGCTGTAGGACAACCTAGTTCAATGTCTCTTTTCTGCAAGCGACTTTCAGACTGTTTTTGCCAAGCAAAATGCTATGACTTCAACACCCTTTTAGAGTCAAGCATCTGAAAATTTATATTTTTTCTCAAGTTTAACCTTATTTTTCCCATTTCCCCACTTAAATGTTTCCACTGGAGCATGCATATTCATTTGTGGTTCATTGCGTTATATAACTTGATCATTTGTTTGCAAACCAGCTCAACTGCCTGAGGTTCCGTGTAAGACATGGTTGGGTTTTTAGAAGTAACTGTCTAAAAGTTCAATCCTTACTGTTCTTTGCTACTGCAATGTTTGCTTTACACTCAGTTTGGTTGTTTTTTCACAGTGACATCAGCAATATCACATCTCTTTAACTTGTTTGTGATTTTCCAGGATCTATACCTGCTTCCGTATTGTTTTTTGCACTTGATCGATTGCCTTGGTAGGTCTCTTTGGCAACATGCTGCATGTTGTTTTGTTGTCATTTTACCAGTTTGCTCAGGTACTCAAGGCTGCTAACATATTTTCTTTAGATCTGCTGTGTCAAAAAGAAAAATATTACTTTGTTTTCTGAGGTCAGAGTTCACTTTACTTCCTTTCCGTTTTTTTCCCATTGGGAAATGCACTTTACTCTCCTACTTTTCTAATTCTTTTATTGCAGTACAGAATGCCCTAAAGTATGTGTAAATACAGCTGTTTCCCTTGTTGAAATGCTGAAAATATCTGCCTAAAGTTTGACTCTTTCTTTTTTTTTTCTTTTTTAACTATGCAGCTTGGTCATTGCAGTTGGGAAACAAAACATCTGGCTTTATGGAATTTCTTTCCAGTTTCTGCCTACTGCCTGCCAATGTATTACAATAAAGTAGAGTTTGTGAGGTTTCTAGCCAGCTTTTCACACCCTGTAGCTGTCCAGCAAAGGAGAAATCATCTTTGTTTTCATAAACTTCATCATACTCTTAAAAGGTGGGTAACAATAAATTGCTCTAAATAAGCAAAGAAGGATGAGATAGGAACTATTTGATACCTGTTTGAGATTCCCCAGACAGGAAACATCCTGCACAGAAATAAACAGGTAAGTCTGTAAGTACTGCGCAAAAAAATAAAAGACCTGAAATTTTAAGACACTCCACATCCTTACCTCATGTCGGTGGTGAGAATACTTTCCATTTCACCACCTCTCAGTTTTGGACCCACACTCTGAAGTAGTTTGAGAGGTCATATGCAATAAGTAGTGAAGAATATAATTTCATGACTATTTAATAACTGTAATGACTATTTAGAATTTTGGAAACCTTGTTTTCATAACACACTATTTGTGAGGACTTTCTGATTTTATATGCAATGTGCCAGTCATTTTTTTTGTCAATCATGTCGTATTTCTAACTCATATCATTAGTATGTCATTGCTACAATAAATGTATCTCAAAATAGTTTTCTAGTGTCAGGGTTCTAATAAGTTTCAAAAGCAAACCCTCAAATTTTCAGATAGAGGTCAAATTACTCTGAAACCCATTGAGGAAATGAAGCCTGATGCTGTAGAAAAAGCATAAAATAAATCCATGAACGAATTAAGAATTATTTTTCTGTGTTCACAAGCTTGGACTTAAATTACTTTCTGTGGTACCATGTATGTCATATTTTTAGGAAAAAAGCATTTAGAACATGTTGTTCTATCAAGAGGAAAGTAAATTTGAATGAGATTTTAATGCACAGACTTATATTACTAACATCCTGGAGTACATCAAAGCTAGAAATGAGGAGCGGCAACACTGGTTCAGAGTTGGCATCCATTCTTCCCATAGGAATTCATCCTTTCCCAAACACAACAGTGATAGTAATATTTATGAAAAGTGAACGGAAAACAACTCACTTCTCACTGTTTACTTCCCAGTTGTGGCATGGGAAAGGTGAAAACCTGGTTCTGCCTAGACTGTTGTTCAGTTGAGTTAGCATAGGTACTTGGGTTGGCAAATTCCTGCTCGGGCTCCCCAGTGCATCCCTGAAGGTGGAGGGATAACCACTCCCACCAGACACCTTACGGTGTGTTGCAGTTTCCTTCAATGACACCCTGCTATGTCCATACAAATGCCAGGTTTTTGGGCTCTGAGTGCTACAAAAACACTCAAGATGGCCTTTCAAAAAGTCTTATGAGGTCAGTGGGCACCTCACCTCTGCCATCTTTCATGTACTCTCTGCTTTTATCCCACATGCCCAGGGCAGCTAATCCTTCATTTAACCAGTTGCGCCATTGCTCAGCGTAACCTAGTCCATGGCATACTAGAGTCAGTGACCATGATACAGGGCTTTGGTGGGGGTTACCAAATGAGAGCATATCCTTCCCAGGTGCAGTCCACCTGGGGTCCCTCTCCCACAACTTGCCCTATTGAACTGCCCTATGGAGCATCACTACAAACTAGGCACTGCCCTTGGTGAATTACTTGGGCCACTCAACTCTGCTGCTTAAGTGCAGTGAAAAGGTTACCGAGTATGCTTTCATGGGGAAGCATTAGGGAATTTACAGAAGCAGAACTGACAAAAAGCTCTATAAAGTACAGAGTTTAGTTAGAGACAATCTGAAGATTTTGAAGGGCACAAATTACAGTTTCTATTGGTTTTGAGTATGTTCACATCTTAGTTAAGCTGACTTGTGTGATATGATAAAAGCTGTGGACCAAACAGACACCGGCATCACGAAACACACAGTATATTTTTATAAATCACTTAAATCCATTATTTTCACAAATTGTTTGGCTACTTTTTTTTAACATTTAAGGATTACAGCTACTGAGTGTCTTCTGCTGTTTCTTTTATTACCTTTGGATCTGTCTACCTAGTTGTATTTCTACAATTAGTGTTATAATTTTTGCAAATTTTATTAGTTTTACACAGGTTAGATTCAACTCCTAGCTTCAATTTTCAAGCCTTGCTTCTTTTGGACATTAAAAATACCTGTGTTTATTCCCTGAAGTTAAATTTTCATACAGCAATATATAATAAATGTTTTTAAATAAATACAGTGAATTGCAAAATTTTAAATAGCTGGAACAAATTTTATAAGATGTTATGGCATGTTTAAGATATAAAATTATCTAGTATTATCTAGTAGGAAAATACTTTCCTTTTTTTATTCATTATTATATATTTTTTTTAAGGTATGGTTTCAAGTCAGGCCTAAGGATTAGGTGTTTAGTGCTACAATTCTGACTGTATTACTACTAGGCTACAGACAAAATAAAAATGATCAAGGAAGTGCTCTCCTAATAGGGTAAAATACTTGGGATTATCTGTTCACACATGGGAGAGTCATTCTATAGGGTAGGTTCAACTATTGCTTATATAAGCAGACACAGGTTTTAAATATGTGTAGGTAAAGAAAAAAGTTTTATTCAATTTATAATTCTTCACTCATGGTTCACATGGATCATATTAGTTTTTGGTGATTACACAATAAGCTAATAAAGATATGTTTTCAATTTTAGGTAATATATATGAAATTCAGCAGTAACTTTTAAGTGAATTCTGAATATTTCTAGTTTACTGTTAACAATGGTTTCAACTGCACTAAAAGGTCCTGAAAAGATTTAGTATGTTCTGTTTAACTGGATCTATTAAAAAATTCAGTGAGTTTGTAACTGAATACTGCAAAAAATATGAAAATATTTTTGACAGTTAACACATCAATTACTGATTATTTACACAGATTCCTCTGAGTGTTTAATTTGATTGGCTTCACAAGATGTCTTTTGCATTAGAAATGGAAGTGTTTGACTCAGAAATGATATACATTTTTACATATAAACTTTTCTCCCTGTTGAGAGTAACAAAGGATGAGTCTCCACATGGAAATAATTTTACAGTACAGAGTATAGAGAGGCATCCCACTGCAGCTCTTCAATTACTGTCTTTCAGGTGACTCATTGAGTGAATTAATAACAGCTGAGTGGAAACAGCAGCCCCTGGGTCAAACATCGACAATGAGACTTTGAATTACACTTAACACAAAATACACTATGGTGAGCCTCTCGTGAGCTAGTTTTTCTTAGTCATATATTTTTACACACATGAAAACAATAATTTTCTTTGCCTAACTTAAAACAGAAGTTCAGCAATCTTCTCTTCTTGATTCAGTTGGAAAATTGAATAACCTTTCTGAAAGAATTATAGAGGTAGTTTACATATTTGTACTAAGTAACTTAAATAACTTGGTAGTGATTAGCTGATGAAATTCAGTTACCTCAAAGTACTATTTAATAAAAAAATGTAACTTCCATAAGTTATGTAAAATGCACACAGCCCAAGATTATTTATGTTCTGCTTATATTTTCTATGTTACAGCATTATTTGACTTGTCCAGTTTCAATCAAATATTATGTGTCTATATAATCTTAATGTATCTTTATCCTTTGTTTAACAAAATTAAGAGATACTCTAAATCAAACTAAAATTGCAAAAGCATCCTAAATCTAGTTCAGGAATCTTCCCTGTTCTCTAGATTATCTCTGTTTTGTGAGGATTCTTCAGTGATCTATAAAAGTTAATAGACTAGAAAATGGGCTGTGCCATCTCTTCCAGTTGTGATGAGCTCATTAGTCTTTACCTGAAAATTTGACTGCAGTTCTTAAACAGCTTCACTGTTGTCTGTGAATATATCAGGCTCATCTGTGTGAAAACTGCTTTCAGTTTTCAGAGAATCATAGAATCATAGAATCATAGAATCATAGAATCATAGAATAATAGAATGGTTTGGGTTGGAAAGGACCTTAAAGATCACTGAGTTCCAACCCCCTGCCATGGGCAGGAACACCCTCCACTAGATCAGGTTGCTCAAAGCCTCATCCAGCCTGGCCTTGAACACCTCCAGGGATGGGGCATCCACAGCTTCTCTGGGAAACCAGTTCCACTGCCTCACCGCCCTCACAGTGAAAAATTTCTTCCTAATGTCTAGTCTAAATCTACCCTCTTTCAGCTTATAACCGTTACCCCTTGTCCTCTCACTACACTCCCTGATAAAGAGGATTTCCCCATCTCTCCTGTAGCCCCTTTCAGGTACTGGAAGGCTGCTAGTAGGTCTCCTCGGAGCCTTCTTTTCTCCAGGCTGAATAACCCAAATTCTTTCAGCCTGTCCTCATTATGGAGGTGCTCCAGTCCTCTGACCAATTTCGTGGCTCTCCTCTGGACTCGCTCCAATAGGTCCAGGTCTTTTTTATGTTGGGGGCCCCACATCTGAACACAGTACTCCAGGTGGGGTCTCACGAGAGCAGAGTAGAGGGGGAGAATCACCAAAGTGAACCGGTCTAACCAGTATTTCACCTTCTTGTAAAGAGAGTAACATAAAAATTGTTATGCTGATAGTAATCAAGGACGTTATGAAGAAGGAAGAGCACCTGCATTAAACCAAACTCACTGAGTGCAGGTTTTCTCTCATGTGTTTCAAACAGGCTTTGAACACTTGTCTAGTGAGCTGTATTCCTCAGATTTCTCAATGATAAATCTCCAGGGAAACAAAAGCTGCTCTACAGATATAGTGGTATAGGTTTTTTTCCTTACAATTTGGAAAAAGTCAGCCATAACAGGAAAGGACACAGTACTTTGAGTTTTAATTAGGAGATGACTTTGAGGAAAGAGAGGTATTCTTTTGTAGATGAATTACTTGGAGGCACAAGAGACAAGTTTCTAAAAACTTTGTAGTACCTTCTTTTTATAAATCACTGGCCATCCATGAAAGGGAGATTCTGAATGTTTTTTAAGTCAACTCAGTTAGCTTCAAAAGGAATATCACAAATAAACATTTTATTTTCTTAACAGAGAAGAAATGATACCTGTGATCTAGGAGCTCTACCCTTGTGAATAATAGGTTAATATATTATAATTTTTTGTAGTTCTATTGAGGACAGTCCCTTTCTCTCTCTCTCTGGTGAAAATATTTTTGCATATGAATATTCTTATAATTTTTCTCTGCAGTGCTGGCAGACAAGACATGCCTTCCCCCATTACTTAATGTAAGAATAAAGGCTATCACTCCCAGAACCCACTAGTCTCATGGACTAACACACAAATCTCATATGTTGGGATTGCAGTAAATTTTTGTCTCTACAGGTGCTGCAGACTTTTGATTTAATGAAGGGTTAGGGATGTCATGACAGCTACCATCTTTGCTTTAATCATTAGGATAAAAGCTTTTATTTATAGTACCAGGTGGTGAACAGCTTCGATCCATTTCTTATGTCTCTGTAAGTTTTATAAACTGCTAGAGCTGGTCAAACATCTTCAGCTAAAACATATTTCACTAAAACTTGGGGTTTTTCCAACATGAGTTATTTGATTTTTATGGAATCTTCTTTTGGGAAAGTAAAAAGAAATTGTTGGGCTTCAGGTCAGCATTACATTAATCTCTAGTCATACTCAAACTTTGTATCTCTATGAAGCTATATCATAAAGTTCTTTTTATTCATCTTCCCCACGGGTCTGTGGTCTGCTAGTCAGACCTTATTCCCTGTTATTCTTCTCATACCTCTGTTCATGACATGGTCTCCCAGCCATGGCCATTCTCTTGTGCTCCTGCCTATCTGCCACCAGAGGCACAAATTTTTCACGTTTTTTTTCAAAGGATTCTGGTGCAAAGATGCCTCAGGTAGGACATAACTGAGATGGCACTCTACTTGAAGAAATGATAGACAGAAGTGTCAGTTGAGTCCTGAAGGCACTTCAGTCACACGGGGTGGAATAGCCTGACCAAGCACTGCACTTACACTGGGGTTTATTCTAAAATGTTAAACTGACTTCCACTGTGTGATGTAGATGTGATGTAGATATATTCTGGGAATCAAAGCCTGGCTAATAAGGACAAAAGGCTCAGTGCTTTTAGGATTTTTTTTTTTTTTTGTATATGTTTTGTTAATGGAAAATCACTATTTAAAACACACGGGATAAACTTTGATTTGATTTGCCATAAACTAGTAGTGAAAATAAACAGTTTGTTTTACTTGCAAGAGACTTTGCTATTTACTTTCCATAATTTAAAGCAACTCCCCAGAGTTTTTGCTGATATTTATTTTATATTTATTGTCTTTTTTATTACACACATTTTAGGAAGATAGATTTTCTTCATTATTTTTGAGTGTTTTACTATTAGGTAGAACAAGTTCAAAACTTCCAGTGAGCATGAAAATCAAAGCACAACACTTAATCATAACTGTGTAGGGTCACACTGTAATTTCCTTTAGAGGTAGAAAATATCCTCTCTCATAGCTGGAATCTCTACATACAAAGGAGATGTTAGTGAGAGATCAGCCAGCTAGGGAAGTCTGAACAAAATTGAGATATTTCCAAACATATTCTTCTTCTAGGTCCGTGTTTTCTGATTTTCAGTGGCAATAAGGATGATATGTAACGTGCTGTGAGCAACATCAAGATTTGTTTTCCGTGTTAAAGAGAGTGACAAAGAAAAAGTAATATCAAACATTTACCTTCCCACTGCACCCACCTTATTATCTTATTTTAGGGCCTTGCTTGTATTTCCTATGTTAAACATGGCATTAGAGGCTTATAGAGTTTTCTGACTCAGATTTCTGTATGGGCAAAGAACTCTTAAAGGTCCAAGCTGATGCCTTCAGTCTGCTGAAATGCACAGCCAGGCTGTGGGGGGAACACCGCTATCCTTGGGTCAGAGCTCCTGATGCTGTGAGACTTTGAGGTTTGAAGCTACGTCAACACACCCTCAGCTATAAAAATATCTAGAATGCTTTAAAATGAACTTTAGCTAGCTGAACTCAGAATGTGTTTAAGGGTCCCAACTCAGGACTTGAGCTAAAATGGCAAATCTAAAGGAAAGATTGACATGGGAAGGAGGGAGAGTAAAATGATGAATGTGATAGTAAAGACAGAATTTCAAGGAGAATTGCGAAGAAGGAACATTGACGTGGGTATGGCCTTTTTTAATATTAGGACAAACATATTTGGATTATGGTTATTCCTTCTGGGCTTTGCCTTTTGGAACTCTTGAACCAGCCAAGGACCATCAGGATGGCATGTGAATTAGACACAAACTCCGAAGAGTCAGCCAGTTTTTTAGAACATGGCATTGAATAAACACTCTTCTCAGCTGGTTTTGAATATCTTTTCTTATCAAGACAGCAACACTTGTAAACAAATACAAAGTCATCATAACTTAGTTCATCAGCTCTGTCATTTTTTAATAAAATAATGCCTGGTTTTCATGAAGTGGGTCATTTGTAATTCTTGCGGAACTCACAAAAATCCCTTGCCACTGCTGTATTTTTAGCAATGAATAATGAATAACTGATAGGATGAAATACAGTGCTACATAATTGGCAAATGGAGAACATTTTGCAGAAATCACTCAAACTATTTTGAATTTCATTTCTAGTCATGGTTTATTTAACACTAGCAGAGTGCTGGAAGAGTTTCACAAAAGATTGATGATCCTCTAGAGCAATTCCTAAGCGTAATATTATGTCTTAAAGAATTATGTCACTTACTTTAAGGGTGCTAAGAAAGATATTACTATGCATCAATAAAAATTCAAGTTTTAACAACCATCTGTATTGCATAAATCAAGTAGAGGGTAAGGATTTCCCCAGAAAACCATTATGGAATGGAATGAGATGGCCCAAAAGGCATTTACTGTGCTAAAGCATGTTGGTAAATGCATTATGCTGCAGCTACAATTAACTTCAGAATAAATTTTCAGGACAACATTTTCAAGGATTTGTGCCCAGGGTCCTGTTTACATGGAAAATGGTGTTTCTTATCCTTTGAGTAGGGACTTGTCTAAAAGGAAGAGGTGCACCTGCTCAGTTTGAAGTGTGGTTTCCAAACCACTTTAAAGCTGATGTGAAACACTTTCCTTCTCAGCTTGGCCATTTTATTTCAAATGAACTCAAACTGATTAGAAATCCTTCATCTGAACTGAAATAAAATAACTTGAAAAAATGTATGTGTGTGTGTGTGTCCCTATGTATATATATATATATATACACATATATATGCATACACAGGAAATTCTCATAACTAAATCAAGGGGAAAAAAGTTTAATTAAAACTAGTAGTTTTTTTTTAATGTAGAAGAGACTGTAGTCAAATTAGCTGAATGCTGTTAATTTAATATTTACCACCTTGCTGGGAATCTAAGCTACTATTCCATCTTTTTACCTGTTTTGGAGATGTTCAAGGTGATTAGACAATGACTATGTAAACACTTCAAAACTGATTACATGTATTCTGTGTTTAATTTCCTGCACTGAAGATGCTAGTGCATCCACGTGCAAGTAAAATTCCATCTAACATAGGCAACATGGATAGCTAAGCATGAACATATCCATTATTATTATGTAAAGAGAAGTTCTGCTTGTCAGTTCCTTGATTATTTCTGAGATTACTTCAATAGCCCCACAAATGTGAGCAAAGGTGCAATTAAGTGCGTTACAGTTACTCTCAGAGAACTGGAGTTAGATCTCTATTAATTGTTTAGGAAATACACAAATTTTTGTTTCATAAGGAAAAGATAATTGTCTCAAGTTCAGAATGTTAGTCAAATTTGAACTTTCAGAAATATTTACTTTGACACTTTAAGGATTTATAACAATTTTTTTCTGAATCTTTTAAATACAGGAAAGAAGGAATAGCATGGCATTGTTAAATTCTGTGTAGTTAATATTTACAAATGTACTTTTTGAGTAGAATTTATTTTGTAAATTCCAATGGGGAGTATGGGGCTAAACTATGCAGTAAACAAAACTGTGTGTTTCAGGAGAGGAACCTTTCCTTGAAGAGCATTATCACTTGGCTTGATCAAGAGTACTGGTATGATGTCTCTTAAGGGATTCATAAAATACCATTAAATGAAAGAATAACAAAGACTGTGAAAGGTAATAATGCATGTATTGTCTTACCTATCAATGACTCTTGGGACCTACTCCACCCTGAGGAGCTGTGTCACCCCAAGACAGTGCCACAAAAGCCTGGAGGCAAGGTGGATTCTGACCACCACACCACCACTGAGAGGTGCATTAAGACCACCACATAATTTCATAGGCATTTTAGAGCTATTATTTTCCATCACTAATGGTTTGGGGTGCAATTGGAAAAGCTTATAAGTGGTAACAGGGTCTCTTTTTATCAGTTATTCCAAATTATGCCATTCCCTCTTCCTTTTTGTATAACAGTGTTTGTCAAGCTGCGATGGCTGTACCTCACTCTCATCACAGTGCTGTGACGCACCAGTTTTTCTCCTAGGTATCTACAAAAAAGGTTATTAATCTCATTTAATTTCCTGAAAACTCAAGACCACTCTACAGCCTGTTGAAGCACTCAGTGATATTAAGCAAAGTTTATTCAGGAGAGATTACAATGCTTATCACCCTAGGTGGCCTGTTTTAAAAATTCAGAGTGTAGCTCTTGTGAATAAAGCTCATTCTCAAGTGTCGTGCTTTTTAAATAATAACGGTCACCAAAAGCGTGTCTTTCTCAAACTGGTGCTGCATTACTGATGTTAATGACCCTCAATTCCCTTGTGCAGTCTCAGTCTCAGCCCCAACCCTGCTGCCAGACCTAGAAAATTACTTAATTGTTCTAAATTCCACTTTTTGGTTTCCTTTCTTCTTTGTATGTGGGCTTGGCTTGTGGAAAAGTTTATAGATACTTCTTTCAAAAACACATGGTTTTCATAAGAGATAGTAGTGGTCTGATGAGTCCTTGGTGTGATAGTTTCTCAATTAGATACAAGTATTCAGGGTATTAATGTTGAGGCAGTTTGCAACTTTCCAAAGTGATTGGGAAACTTATTAATATTAGTAAATGTCCCGAATCATAAACAATGGGGAAACATTGTTAAATGTCTGAGAAGTCGATGCTGAGATTTTCCAATGAAATGATCCAATTCTCTATTAGAAAATGACCTGAGCTTCAACATATTATTAACCGAAATATTAATGACTCATATTTAAAAGTCAAAATAAAAATATAACTCTCTACACCACTATGATGTATGATGAAAGAAACAAATCCATTTACACAGTAAAATTCTCTTCTTATTTTTATTGTAAGCTTGCTAGATCAGCCTCTCTTACCAAGGGTAGATACAATGCCTTCTGTGAAAGGACCCTGACATGGGACTTCTTCAGGCAACAACTAACTGTTTTCACTGCATAAGAACTTCTGACCCAAAAACTAGAAATTTCTTGTATATGAGAGGTGAAGTGACTTGCAGGTACAGAGCTTAGTGCTCTGTGATTTATTAGCCTAATTTTGTAGTCTAAAGGTAGGTTAGCCCTCAGCTAGGTTAGCAAAATCAATGAACCCTGTAGTCTAGGCTGCCATTCAGTTTTAGGTAGTCCTCAAAATAAAAAATCTGAGAATGATGTGGTGATATAGACTCAAAGTTCTCCAGTGTATGTAGTAAAAAATAGATTATAGTGCTGCTCTGAGCTGTCTTTGCTAGATTCAGCCTCTTTCATGCCTGATGTTACAGTCACCCAGATTCAACTAGAAGATGTTCTTTGTCTCCCTGGCACTCAGTTAGTAAATCAGAGCAGTAAAAATCTTGTGAGCCAGTAGCCCTACTTTTTGGTAGCCCTAACATTACTCCCAGGTGACATGATACATACTCTGCATTATTCATTTAAAATCAGTCCAAATGTAGCTGTAATCTTAACCATGAAGGCCTCCATCCAATTTGACAGTTTGGAAAAAAGATGAATAATGAAAACAGACTATAATAAAAAGGTCTCTCTGTACAGCACATTTGGATAAAATAACTCTAAATTTATGCAAAGATTTATGCAAAGATTTATGCAAAGATGTCGGTCTTCCTTGGGACCGTAACTTCAACTAATAATTTCAGCCAGGACACTGCAAATCTCAAGCTAACAAATACTGCACCGCTCTTATGGGCAAGAGCACTACATTTTTTGCCATGCAAGATAACTGCAAAGAGACACATAACAAAGAGGCTTGAACTGGTTTAGAGCCTAAAGGAGACTATAGGTTTTCCTGAGGCAAACAGAAATCACAGTGTCTTGGGTGAACCAGTGCAAATAATAGATATCCAGCCACCTAAGACAATCTTGCATAGATGCAAAATGTTCCTTTTCCTATTTCTGATCTCAGCTTGCTGCTGCCTTTTGCACTAGGTATCAGATCCAAATTCAGAACTGGTTGAGCATTTGGCCAAGTGTTTGAGTAAGTCTGGGAAGTACTTTTGCCAGCCCTTTCTCCTAGTATATTCAGTGATTTGGGCAAAGCTTAAGTAGGACTGAGTTTCTAAGCTAGTGTTCAAGGTACATTTTGGGTTCTAGTCGCTTCACTGCTGTTTCCCCCAGCTCACACCAAATTGTGCTATGACAGGACTGGAAAGACTAGGTGGGTCACAGGCCTGCAGTGCATGGTGGTGTGATAAGTCACTTTGGAATTAAAGATGTAGGTATATGTGCTATCAGATAGAATTTATTTTGATTCTTCTTTTTATGGATAAATATCTAGCCACCAACAAGTGAAAAAGAGGAGAAAGTACTACCAAGACCAGTGCAAGAACTGTGCAAGAAAATTTGGTAGTTGTGCACCACTGGGAGAGGAATATCTGGTATATGCATCCTGCTGGACTTAGGTAATTGTTTGCTTAATATTATCATGCCCAGGATCTTCCCTTAGGCACTTACATGCAGTTTCACTTAGGGAAAAATATGTCTGCATACAGGATGCATGTGTCCACAAAGCCAGGCAGAGGCTGAGTAAAAGTTTTGAGGATCCAAATTTTGAATTAGAGATTGGCAGTTTATAGAGTGGGATTTAGACAGTTTGTGACTATTGAGGAGACAATGTTGAACTGAAGCTGTATGGTCCACTGCTTAGTTCTGGCACTTAATTCATGTTTCAACAGACAGGCTTAGGTTATTCAACTTGTGAATTGCAGACTTCACTGCTCCACTGTCACAACTTTCTGCTAGAGGTTATTGGCTTGATGAAAGAAGTATCAGAAAAAGTGATTTCAGCAGTAGGAGAGAATGCTAAACTATCAATAGGGATGGTTATGAAGCAGACAGCTATCTAATTCTGTAACCCAGCTACAGTAGCAGTGACATCTTTTTTTCTAAGTATTTACGGAGAGGTAATGCAGAGACCTCCCATCTCTTAGACAGCACTACATTAAAAAAAATATTCAGATTTAAATAGTCTCTGTTGAAGGGGGAAAAAAGAATGCTGCTAAAGTCATTAAAGTAGCTGAATGCCAGTAAGATTCATATGGTTTTCCTTGGTTATTCAGATGAATTAAAATGCACATATGTAAGTGACATAGTAAGAACACCAGAAGGGTTACCAAAAGCAACAGTACCAGAGTAGAATGGGTCTGACAATTAGAGAAACATATGGGATGATATTTTAGATCACGGGCCTAGTGATCAGCTCTGAGACCGCAATGGATCACCTACCAGTTATGAACCTGAAATTGTTATTAACATTGAATTCACACTTTGTTTTACTGATTCATATTCCTAATTTACACAATTCCATTATGAACGCATGAAGTTTTGCACAACTGTAAAAATATAAGTCCTTCACTATTAGAGTAAGTGTAGGAATTAGATACATCTAAACTGAGCTTATTCTGTTTCAAAATGGTAGTTAAAAAACATCTTCAGTTTAGTCTCTTCCAAATCGTAGTCCAGCTTAGTTTTAGGAAGTTTAAAACACCACTATTAATTCAGAAGTTGGCGGCTTATCATAATAAACGGAAGAAGGTTGCAGCACTTTTTTTTTCACTGTCATATATTAAATATTTCACAAAATACTAAAATGTCATTTAATATGTTATTAAAATGTTACACTTTCAGGACAAAACTGTGGTCTGGGGTTTGCATAGTACTCCTAAACTTTTTCTAGTGTCCTTTTTTCCTACAGATGTGTGAGTCATTGATATACAGGGAGAATATAATGTCAGAGTGTGACCTAAAAGGAAGTCAGAATTTTTGAAATGTAAAATTAATGCAACATTTTTTGTGTAGGATATTACACCTATATTTGTATACATGGGCAATACAGAAGCATGTTGCATCTCTACCATGGCAATGAGTGCTAAGGAGATGGGAATACAGGATGTGCTCAGAGTAGTCAATTTCTGACACTTGCCACGACCTCTATTTCAAAAAAGGTTCTCTTACTCCTGCCGAGATCTTAGTCTCTTCACACAGGATGGTATGAAACTTGGCATCTGAATTTGCATATCAGAAACATCCTGAGAAAAATAGTTTCATTGTATATAACCATTATTCTGAATTTTTTTTTTTTTTGTTCTGATTAGGACCCCTCTCTCACACACAAATTTCTCCACAAGAACAAAAATCCAACTGTTTTGCTGCAGATTTAGACTGCCTTGTAGCAAAGCAGATGATCAGAAAGATTTTCACTGGATTCCTGCCTCTTTTCTAAAGAATTTTGGTCAAAGTGAGCTTGTAACTGTGTAGCTGTTATGAGTAAATTCTGGTAGAAAACAGTTTCACCAACAAGGCCTTCAATATTGCCTTCCAAAATTTCAGTTTTTAATGGTTGTTTTAAGTCCAGAGATTCTCCATCTTGAAATCAAATCCTGGTATATCACTAGGTTTGACTTCTTAGATTGGCACACTCATAGACAGATGATTTTCTGCCATTTCCTCCAAACAACAAAATGAATGGCTTATTACACACTATACTCTTTGGTGATAAAGGCAGGATAAGAGACTGAAGACAAATGGAAAATATCTTTGTTATAACCTTGATGTGGTTGCAGTCACTGAGCTGTTTACATGTGATAAAAATATCAGGTGTTATGTAGTGCAACTGAAGGGCAGTTATCTGTGATGTGCACAAAAGAATGAGGTAGCTGGACCAAAAGAACTGACTATGTGGGAAATTCTTGGGCTTATGTAGTCCAAGACACTGCACTGCCTCTGATAGCTGAGGAGACTGTGGATCCATGGATTTCTTTAGTTTAATTCTCTCTTTCCAGTAGTCCTGGTTCTGGCTGTGATGGAGTTAACTTTCCTCGTAGTAGCTAGTGAGAGGCTATGTTTTGGATTTATGCTGAGAAGAAGGCTGATAACATACTGATGTTTATAGCTGCTGTCAGGACAGTCAAGCATTTTTCATCTTCTCTGCTGTGCCAGTGTCTGCAGGTGCAGGAGAAGCTGGGAGGGAGCACAGCCCCAGTAACTAGCCTAGGATTCAACCTTAGGTTTAGGATTGAGATCCAAATTGGCCGATAGTGTATTCCATATCATGCACATCATGCATATAGTATATAGGTGAGGATCTGTCTAGAAATTCACTCTCTCTTGCTCTGGGTCGCCCCTCTCTTGGGGTCATCTTGCTCTCTTGATCAGCTCTTGGTCTCAGTCTGTTGAAGTCTTATCTCCTTTCAGGGACTGCAGTTTTGGGACTCTCCCTGCTCTGGGATAACAAGCTGGGAACAGGATGAGCCTTGGTCATCAGGTTGTGAGCAGTACCACTGTGTATCACACATTTGTATTTTTGTATATATTACTATTATTATTAAGACCATTATTATAAATATTTTCAGTATTATTGTTGTTTAGTTATTAAATTGTCCTTAACCCACAAATCTCTTTTCCATTTACCCCTTTAGTTGTCTCCCCCATCCCTGGGAGGGGGGAGCATGAGTGGGTGGTTGTTGTCATATTTATTTTGCTAGCCAGGATCAAAACTACAACATCACTCCATTCAGTGTTATTTTTCCCTTAGATTTTGCATCTGATGCACTTGCCTGATAGCTTCCTAACCCATGTTAGGTAGAAACAGACAGAGAAGAATTATCCTAGACCTGCTGTTTCAAACTGTTTAAGTGCACCCAGCTCATTTTAATGGATCTGAATTAGCCATCGATTGCAACAGCAGTTCTAAAAGATGGTAGGGATCAGTAAGATCTAATGGGAGAGGGGCGGGGAGAGACAGAGGGTGGCATGTGTCCACAATCAATGACGTTAGCAGCACTAGGGAGTGTAGGTTTAGACTGAGCAGGACCAGGTGGGATCTGCAGCCTCATCTCTTTCTGTGCACAGGACCAGCTTGTCTGGGAAGCCTTTAGAGACAGTTAGGAGCAAAAGTATTTTGGAGAGTGGTTTCCCCTGCAGTTTGTTGTGTCCCTCCAAGCACAAGGGAGACATGCTTTGCAAATGTTCCCCGTCTCCCATGTTTTGGTTATTCAGCCTTCCCTTGTCGCCAGTGCAACTTCGAGGAATATCACTGAACACACAAAGCATAATTTTTTATCAGCTGGATATGAAATAGTACGCAGCGATGGATGGGCAGAATAAAACTGGCATTCTCTTGCAGTATATTCATTTTCTCACATTTGTATTCTCTTTCCTGCCAGGCTTTGTCTAAAATATGTGCTAGGTTTTTTATCTATGCCCTACTGCATTGGGGTTTTTTTCCCTTCCTTCTGTGTTCTCATTTATGATGGTATTTACTTATATAGCTTTTCTTCTGCATCTCTGTTAGAATCTGTCTATTGTCTCCCTCTTCTACACACCCTCAGCATCCCTCCTCCCAACTGACAAAGCCACACAGCCAGTTTCCTGCAGACAGTTAATACTTGTCTTACGGCAAGCTACAACAGGCCTGTTCTCAGTTTCCACATTTGTGATAGAAAGTTTTCAGTCTCTGAAAAACTTCATTGGCAAAAAATATCTGTACACTCTTATAATGTTAGTAACACCTTTCAGTGGCATAAGATATTGTGAAAAGTACTTATCTGTGAGGTGGTTCAATAAGATAGGACAGGAGAATATTCAGGAGGGGCTTCCCTGACCTTCCAACTTGCTAATTGTTAATGGTGCTGCAAATTTGAGCATAGCCACAAAAGGAAGAACAATAAGGGAAGATTTTAGTGTCCATTGTTTCTGTGTTTAAGCACTGTCCAGATTTTGAGGTTTACAATGTACTGTTGGGAGTGGTACTGTATTGCTTAAACCAATAGCCAGGCACTCAGGATTATATGGGAAACTTGTTGATATTTCTTGTGATGGAAGAGGAAAAAAGCTTCTTACATAAGCTTGGGAAGTTGGATTTGGAAAGTATTAATATAAGGTTATTTTAAGAGTTTTATTCAACATTTAATGGATATTAATGTTGCCCAAGTTTGCCACAAAGAGGTCTAAAGGGCTTTGGGAGGTGAGGTGTGATGAAACTTGCTGAGTGATGCAACTTGCTACTCCTTTCAAAAATCTACCCCTTATTCTGCTAGAGATTGCTACTGGATTTCTTGGCCTCCAAGACAAGGCTCATTTTTTTGCAGTAAGCTCCTGCTGAAGATAGGTTTGACCTATGTGATGAAAGGTCAACTAGAGTGGCCAAGGACCATTTTCTCTTTTGCTGAGTTTGCTAAAGGCAGAACTTCAACAGAGGCAGAAGGAAGAGACATCTTACAATGACACAGTAAGATTTGCTAGAGCTTTGCCCTCAAAATGGTGCATAAGAGCGTATGCCTCTACAAGGGCAAAGCATATGGAGATCTCATCAAAGCTCATTTTATCTGTCTACTACACACACACAATTTATTTAATTAGTCTCAATACTAAACTAAATAACCAAGTAAACTGCTGTGTAATCCAAATGTACAAATCTGACAGATCTAATAACAATAGCAGCTCATCAGAGTCAAAGTTGCAAATTCAAAATCTGCACTTCAGCTAAAAGCCTGTCAGTTGAAACAGTTTAGCAAATAGGTAGGATGTACCAGAAAACTAGTCCAGGGAATGAAATGAGTTTATAAGGCAGCAAAATACCATAATTGTGAGATGGACTAGATTCATTCAAAGCTTCATGAGTAATTCAGTAATTTCAAATATAACCTGAATCTCTTCAGTGACTTCAAGAATAAGAAAAAAATTGTAAGGCTGATATTTAGATACATTTTTACCATGGTTATAATAAAATACTCTGTCTCAAACCAACAAAATGTTTTTTCCCCCCACAACACTGTATTTTCTGACGATACAATTTCCTGCAATAATAACTGCTCTGTGTTTTGTATTGTCACATGGTATGTTTCATCCATATATCCCAAAGCACTTTCCTCAAGAAGATGAGCATTGTTAACCTCCCTTTAAATCAGAGACATCTCAGAACACATTCACTTCATGTCCTTTTAAATCAGAGGGATCTCAGAACATATTCACTTTATGTCATGAAGCATGATGAAGAGACCTTCAATCAAGGAAAGACCCAAACTGCTAGAGTGCATAGTACAGTACCATACATGAGTATCAGTAGCTCAGGTTTGCCCTAGCAACACAGGTGTGTAGCCCAGGGTTGACTCCAAGCTCAGAAACTCCTGCTCAGGAGGCCTAATTAGCAGTTTGCAAGATGATAGTGGTGTGGTCTTATTGCCTCTTGGTCTACAGCCAGTTCAGTAAACATCACTCTCAGGAACTCCGCACAATCTTTTATCCCAGTGCTGATAAGCCAGATAGTTTTGAGGAGATATTGTGTAGTCTAGGAATTTCAGTAAGGCCAGTACTGAACCCACATGTTCTGAGTGTTTCTCCATATGGTTTCAGTTATGTTATCTGCAATTTTATTTTGCAAAACCCAAAATTTGCCAAGTAGAAAGTTCAAAATAGAGTTTATGAGCTCTAAGATGACTTTTGGGCTCTCCCTTAAGCAGTTGTATCAGGGTTTCCTAAAATTATTTAAAAAATAAGATACAGCCATTTCATCATCTTATTATACAGATTTTTTTAAAGCAAAAACCTCACACTTCTACTCTTATTACTGATTTATTGCTAGTAAGCACATGGACAGTCTTTTCCTCTCCCACACTTTTAGTCTTGTAGATGGATTATTAGTGATGAAGTCAGTTGGTACCCTGTTAATTTTCTATAAGAATGTGTGTGTAAAAGATATTGCCAGCTTAGGCCAAATGCAAGATGTTCCCAACAGGCCGCGAGCCTTCTCAGCATAGTTTCTAACCCAGGAGCAATAGCAGCATTTCACTTGCAACCTGAATATTCCAAGGAGATCCAATCTCTCCTTTTCCTCTACAACAGTTTTGAAATTCAACGTTAATGAAGTTAAGTTATCCTTCAAGAGAGTTTTAGGAGGAGTTCATTCCAAAGTCAACATTATATAATGGAAGTGAGCCAGCCTAAAATTAATGTGAGAAAGCAGGTTACCCACGAACTAACATTACAGTATAGAAAAGCAGAGATTTTATTTCTAGCTGTGTTTTACTAAGAAAAATGTGCATTGCATCTATCAAAGCTTGCAAACTGTATCCATGTGACTTACACTCTTATCCTGGAGAACACTCTTAATCAGAGTCAACCTATTTTTTATATTGGAAGAAGATCAGACAGGCAATATAATATCTTGAGATCTCAATAACATTATTTTGCTGTATAAATGGAAAGACAAGTCTTCCTTTTTAAAAAAAGTACCACCTAGCTAACTTAAACAGCCTTTTGAGCATTACTTTTATTCCAGAAGACACATACACATATTTTTAAAATAACTTAATGTGATTTTTTTTTATTACAGCAGGAAACAAAAAAGAGGAAATGTAAAATTTCAACAATAATAACTCCAAGCTTCTTAATTTGGGAAGGAATAAAAAGTACATACAAGACTCTTAGTCCTTGCTCCATGTCAGAGGTTAAGACTGCCAAAAATCAATAATGAGCAGGTGCTCTCTGAGTAACAATGAAGCCAAATCAGATGAAACCTAGTTTTCACAAGAAGCATTCTTATGAAGGAGCCCTTCTTGATTAAGCCAGTCCTGTGATCTTGACAAGCCGAGGCAGAGACGCCTGCAGCCTTTCAACCTACACCAGGACTCCTGCGTTGGGCTTTGGTACAAAGTCTGGTGTATTCTCTCTTCAGAGGGGTAATCAGGACATTCATGGCTGAAATACTTAGACAATATCTGCGTGTTGCTCAGTTATTTACTCTGAAAGCAGCTACAGCTTTCACCTTAATCTCACTGAATGCAGAATTCAAGCCAATCTGTTCAAGACTGACCAAATCAGAGTTGTTGCCTCTGGAAACAGAACTGCTAACACCTGCTGTAAGACGCTGAGACTTTCCTATGGAAATTAATGAGGGGAACTTCAAAACCTGAAGAAACAGTTGAAGTCTCCCAGGGTATATATGTACCGAAGAGAAGAAAGGTCCCAGATGATAGGAAGCCTTATCTGAAGGGCACATTGTTATTAGGACATTGCTTCTTAAGCCATTTTGTGGTAGTCTCAAGGTTTGCTAAGAAAACATGCAGATGTTCACACTGCTTACGTGACACTGTAGGAAAATTTAGTTACAGAGCTCTCCAATAAAGAAAGCTGTTTTTTCTTCTTGCTTTTTATTCCTGATAAATAAGTTTGAACTGACGAGCAGCTTACAAAAATACTGTAACTAAGATAAATATAGAGATATAGCAACTTACCTGAATACAGAATCACTTGAAGTAAAAACTGTAACTTAATTCCCTTTGCTTCACAATCCTGGTCTTTAAAATGTGATTTCACGTGTACCTCTGCACTTCTCTGGAAATGTAAAGCTGATGAAGTGGCCAGCTGAGATTCTGCATTGTATGAGATAATACATGATGTACATAAACCAGCCATGACTTGAAGGGGAAGTCAGAGTCCATTCAAGTGTATCGGAGAGCCTTTAACAGCTTTCTAAGCAGAGCTACAATTTCAACTCTTACTCTATGCTGAAACACCTCCCTGCCAAAAAAAAAAAAAAAAAAATCTAAAGAAGAAGAAAGAAGAAGAATACACTAACTAATGCTTGGGTACAAGTTGTATTGGCTCTTAATCAGATGGAATTTCATCTCAAGGAGTGTGCAGCATAAGATCAAGTCCTCTCTTTCATGAGTAATAACATTTCTTTTCCATGGCTCTCAATCTGGTGTGGATACAGTAAACACATTAAAAAGAACTAAAGCAGTGGAGAAATACAAAAGAAACACAGGTGATGTCTGTCTGTCTCCCACTCATGAATCCATGTCAGATTTTTTGGTTTAACTTCGGTATTTGAAGATGGTTTTGCAGTTTCAGAGAATGTGCAGGATGCATCAGTATTTGAAAAGTAACAATAAACTTAATTCACATCTATGTTGAGCAAATGAGCAAGCAAACAAAAACCCAATTCATCCAAAGGACCCACTCTCTGTGAAGATGACATATGGATATGCAGAAAATAATTTGGATATTTTCTTTATGGAATCAGGTTTTCACCTGGGACTGTGTCACTACCCCTCCTTTTGTACAATAGTAATATTATTCAGATCCCCCTTCCTCCTTTTGTTCAGATTACTTTTTCCAGTTCTCACCTAAAATGTTTCGTCATGTTTCCTTCAGCTTTAGTTTTGCAGTATTTACCATTGCTTAGGACCTGATTCAGCGAAAGTTTTACTCACATTTATCTGTGCCAAAGGACTGTGCCATTGTGACACTTCCAAATGAAGTCAGAATTAACAAATTTTTGGTAAAATAAAGGAAGAGGGCAGAACTGTATGAGATGGGGTAAGAGAAACCTTAAGAGACATGGAATGAAGCAATGTGTGAATATGCTAAAGCGTTATTAAGTAGAGAGAAGAAAAGCAAAATGCACATATGCAGTATGTGAATAGGCACGACTGGAGAAATAGACAAATGAATGGAAATTGGAAGAAGAGACCTGGAGAGCACATACATAAAAGAAAAAGAACAGATGCTGGAATAAAACATTTTACAAATAGTAAGTTTCTGATATTTTAGTTTGTTTAGATCTTCCTATCTGTTGACTAGGGCTGTGTGAATAATTATTTAGTTCAACAGCCTAGATCAGTCTAGACTAAAACACCTTCAAAAACTTTTTAATGCAGCAGACAAAGTCATTTAGTTCAACGTGGAAGAAGTGTTCCTTCCTTAAAACAAATGTAGAATAAAAGAAAAAAAAAAAAGAAAAAAAAAAAGAGAGGACAAGTGAAAAAAAAAAACAACAAACCTAGAGATGTTTCCCTCCCATTTCAGAGCTGAACCATGAGAGCACTCACTTGACGAAGTAAGAATAGATTATTGGGTTTCCTTCCCTCCCAGAGCTCTGCTCCCTTCAATAAGAAAAGACAGGCATATGCTTTTTCCAAGCTAAATCTCCTGGAACTGAGGCAGATTCCTG
>NW_010105331.1:9813-143614 GCF_000699245.1 Pterocles gutturalis | reverse complement strand
GCTGCTGGAACCATTCCATTTTTCAAGGAATAATTAAATATTTATTTTGCCAGAAGCACCATGACACTGTATCAGTGCACTCAGGTTGTTCAGTGGGACATAGTGGGCAGGAAGCTCTCACCCATCCTGGGAGACTATTCTGATCACAAAGCTCTTCAACGAAAATTATTCACTGACAACAGTTTGTGTTTTATGCAAAGTGGAACAAAGGTGTCCAAAAGCTTTGAAGTATGTCAAACGCTCCAAAGTGTGACCATTTAGGTACATGACTGGAAAAACGAAGGTTCAAGAGCATAGAACTGGGCACAGATTCCTCATCTCCTGAGGGAACCCTGAGCATCCATGAGTATTCCCAACAGTGATATTCCTGTTTGAGAACAGAGTAGCCCCTTGGCTGAATCCAGAATTCCTTCCCCACCAGCCTCCCAAAATAGAAACTGGTGAGGATTTAAGGCCAGCTGAAGCAGAACTGAAGTTCAGGGAATTTATTGTTTGTCAAGAAAAAAGAAAATCAGTCAGCTTTACTACTTACCTTCATCCTTCATCATCAGAAACACTCTATCTGGGGATTTTACAAGAGGAAAAAGTCTAATTTGTAACGAACATTCCATTTGAGATTACGTCAGATCTCAGGTTTTGGAACAGCTTTCTGTAATGGGAAGAAAGAAAAACTAGATTTCTTTGTAATTAGTACTGTCAGAGAAGAATCCTTCCTCACACAATATTTTTAGATGGATGGAACTTCCTGTTAAGAATAAGGCAACAGAGGGACAATAACTTCAGTATGTTAAAAAAAAAAAAAAAAGGGGGACTTTCTGGGGTAATTTGTGTAGAATAAAGAACTTTTTCATTAAGAATTGCAATTCATATTAAATTTTTAGTTTTAAGCTTTTTTAATGCATTTGTGGAGATGGAAACTATTTACTGATTTATTAAATGTATAGGATTAGTTTAATATTTACCATATGCAATAACAGTATAAAAACAACAGTAGTATTTTCCATCTGTTTGATGACAAAGGGGACCAATTCAACTTTTTTTTTTTTTTACATTAATATTGCTTATTTTACACAGAAAACTGTTTTAAGCTGTGAGGAGCTGTTCGCCCAGAAGAAATGACTCTTGAACGTGGATTTGCTCCATCCTGTTTCTACTATCTGAACGCATGCTTGTCCAGTCTCCTCCACAAAATGCTGACTCAAAGGCGAAAGAAGTGAAGGGCCAGATATTACAGGGATGCTCACATGGATCAGTGGGATGTCAGTGATACCCTCTATTCACAGCCATAGCCAAAGCTAAGTTATAGATTCTAGAAAAATTTTCCTCTAGTGGTTCAAACCAGACAGAAACATATTCTTTACCTCTTGAAATATAGTCCTAGTTTTTATCAAATTTAATTTGATCACATCACTAATCAAGTTCCTAGGAAGCCTCTGGAGTTTGCTATATGAGGATCTACCAAACTTACCCCTATTTAGTTATAAAAAGGAGATACCTTTCTTCACATTAACCCATTCATATGGTATCAGAATAGAAAAGAGCTTTGTCCAGGAACCCATCATACTTCATCTAGAAGCTCTGGTGAGCTTCATGTTCCGTAACTCTACAGCAAGGCAGATCTGACTCCACACGGTACTTAACATCTCATCCTACGCTTGCTTTTGTCAATGTTATCACTTGCTTAATTTATTGCTTAAGGTTTCACCAACTCAGGGCACTATTCAGTAATTGTTGGAACTGCCTTGTATCTCACTCTGAGGGTGTCTCTGTACTGCAGTATGGAGTCCAGTGCACTGTGGGCACAGCCAAGCCACATTTATTCTAGCAGAATTTCAGTGCCTGTAGTATTCTGTTGTGGATACATGGTGTGACATCAGTACAGACCAGGTTTCTTTCTAATTTGCCTTATAGATTTATAGTGCGTACAGAGGTCCAACTATGACTACTGTCTACTGCTGCTGGTCTACTACAAGTCCCTTAACAGGATATTTTAAAGCTGGCTCAGATGTGTCTGCACAGCAGTGATTGCAGTCATGTATTGCTAAGGATTTAAATTCCAAAAAGAAAAATGAGGGTCCGTCATGCGGATCATTGATCCTGACGGTGACAGAAAGTGCAGGCAGTTTCCCTGCCCTGAGTGCTGGTAATGATTCCAACCTTAGGAATACCAGTAAGTGTAGGAGCAATTTCCAACTTTGGCACCCAGCCTGAAGTTATCTGGAGTTAAGATTGACAGCTAATTTTGGCAGTTCTCAGTGACTACTTCGATGACATTCCTTTCACTGATGCGTGTTTCCTTTAGTTTTTATTTGCTACATTCCATATATTATTCATTAATAGATATTTCACACATTCTCTCCCAATAAATAAATAAATAAGATAAACATACAGCTGGCAACAGGCTATAAAGAAATATCAAAATGATATATTGTGCCTGAGTCCAACCTAGGGACTACTGTGAAATATATTGCAAAGGCTGAACCCTCTGATGGATAGTATCACTAAACCATTTGAACTG
This sequence comes from Pterocles gutturalis, assembly GCF_000699245.1. Taxonomy (NCBI): domain Eukaryota; kingdom Metazoa; phylum Chordata; class Aves; order Pterocliformes; family Pteroclidae; genus Pterocles; species Pterocles gutturalis. Next base: position 141,096 of record NW_010105331.1, on the reverse strand, counting down.
AAGCCTATGCCTTAAGGAAGACTGGAGGTATTGTAGAATCAGCATAAAAGTTCACTTTATATAACTTTCACCTTGAAAAATAAACTTTATTTTAGGCCAGTTTCACACACTGTAAAGGCTGGTTTGGAGGAGGTAATACTCTCGGCCTTTGTCGTGTGCCACCTCCTCTCTCACTCCTGTCACCACAGGGCATGTTTACGCTGAAATCCAAAGGTGTGATTGCCATCCTGCAGTTATGCCCAGGGTAGCTGTAGACTAGTCAGGTCTGATACCAGTGCAGCTGCTGGCAGTATGGGGCTCAACATGTAGCGTGCAAAACCACCAACAACAGTGAGCAAACATTTAGGGCAGGTGTAGATGGAAATGTTGAGATATAACTCAACTCCTCTGGTTGTAAGGAACAAGCTTTGGACAGAAAGATGGATAGCTGTATTTACACAGGATTGATCCTGCACTAATTACACAATGTCTCTCAGGAGAATTGAGAATTTATAGGCACAATACAGTGTTAACAATGCTACCTTATCCAGCTTAGAGCTGGCTGGCGTCCGGCTGATCAGAAGAATGAGAGAGGGAGTTCAGGTGAGCACGCAGATGTGCAGACCTGTCCTGAGATATCTGGCTGGCCACACTGTTGGGAACATCCTGCAGCTACACAGCAGCTCATATTCAAAGTACTTCACTGAAGAGCTGACTTGGGGACATGTTAAGCTGGCTGCAGTCACACATCTCGCTGTAGCGTGGACAGTTATTTTGCACATAAATGCTGAGGAGCTGAGTTTTGACTGAAAAGAAACACACTTTTTTTGGAGTTCCAGAAGTCTGGTAACAGTGGAGAGAAAAATCTATTTCAATTAGGTATGTCAATTAAATGCAAGAAATACGGTTATTGGAAGAAAACCTCCAGATACTAACATGCCTAGATCAATGTGCTGAGTGATATCTAGAGTTATTTACTGAGCAGTTGTGCTGCATTATCAGTCAGGGGCTGTGGCAAGGATTTCTGACTTACTGTGGTAGATGTTTGTTAAATAACTGAACCACTGCTGCTGAAGTGGGTATGAATTCAAGAAGTGTGTGAAGGAAATTGTATTTGGTCTGTGCTAACACAACCTTCAGAGTGAAGCATGTACACCTTCCCCTTTAATATACGTAAGAGATACTCTTTCTTGTTGCATTTCCTTTTCTCCTGGTTCTTGTATCTTTAAGTTTCTGCCTGTAGGACAATGTTAAAGATCACCTTGAAAAAATGAAAATCTACCAGAAAATAAAAAGGACACAGAAACTAGAAAAAGTGTAATTCTGGTGCAGAAAAAAACCTGAAAAATTGAAAAGAAAGAAAGGAAGAAGGAGAAAGAAAGAGGAGAAAAAAGAAAGAAGAAAGAAAAGGAAGCAGGAAGAAAGGAGAGGAGAGGAAGAAAAGAGAGAAGAAAGAAAAAGAAAGGAAGAAAGAAGGGAAGGTAGGTAGGTAGGTAGGTAGATTGAAAAGAAAGATTGAGATCAAAGACTAGAAGCTCAGAATAAGAGAAAGGAAAAGAGTACCTGGCATGCTGGGAGACACTGGACAGGTCCAGGGATGCTTTGTTTGGAGACCTGGAATGACATGAAAGCAGAAATAGACTCTGCAGTCCCCAGGACCTCCTTCCTCTTTCCATTAGAGCTATGTACATTGAAGGATTGCACATTGGGTTTTTATGACTCAGTGGGTATGACCTCGTTCCTTCTACACCACAAGAGGTTTCTTGTGGGGAAGGGGGGGAATTGAATAAGTGAGGTGACATACACAAGTTTATTTGTACAGAATTCATCTATTTTTTTATACATATACATGCATGCACACATTTGACCTCACTAAGATTGGAAAAGTAGCATTAATAATTTGGAAAAAATACTAAAATACTTCTCTCCTTGCTAATGAGCTTGTGTTGTTCTAGTTATAAGTATCCATTAAAATGTGTGTATTGTTGTGTTAAGCAATAACTGAATATCTGTGAATTATTATTATTGTTTTCATTCTATTTCATTCTGTTTAGGTAGTACCTGCAATGTATTAAGCTCTCCTCAGCCTACATACAAATGCAAGCATTTCCTAGACTTGAAAATGTGCTAATCAGTATGATCAAAATGTTCATGGCAAATCTTGATCTATGAACCTGATCTTCATAGAAAATACAAAAAGTTTGTCTGTATGCAGATGAGCATCACATGCAAACAGTGCTTCCAGATTTTTTTCTTCTTTTTTGGAAGGTGGTGTTCATAAAAATGACTATCAGATGCAGATCTGTGAGCAAATGGAATTAAACTCAGAAAAATAATCTTAATCTTATGTCCTCAAGTCATGCCCTCTGTTCAGCCTTTCTTTAAAAACCTGCCAAAACCAGATTTTAAATCCCACTGAAGTCAGGATAGTTTATGTAAATAGTTAGGGGCTTTCCTGAACTGATACGTAGACTGACAGCAATATACATGTTTTCAAATATATTTGAAAGTTGTTCTCCATTAATTTGAAACAATACACCAAAGCAAACTTATGTGACACAGACAATAGATAAACTTTCACTATTTTTCAGGATGGATATATAGTATTTGAGATTAATGATATACATTACCTCAATGAAATTATCCACATATATGGACACTCAAAGCCCTCCACTCTCAGATGTAAATGTGTGATATTAATCAGTGTTCCAGTAAATCAATGCCTACCTGTTAAGCATTAATAATACACAACGCACTTAATGAAAATATGTTTAGAAGTAACTGATCTAAACGAATCCCGAGTAAGAAACTGGCCTTTACTATGAACTGTGTTCTATTCTGAGAAATCAATCTTTTTTCAGCACTGTCCTCCAAAGCTCGTCAGATATTTAAAGAATAAAATGAGCCATCTGGCTTTTACCATTCTAAGCAATTTATGTGCTTTCATAGTAGATCAAAAGGCATTAGTGCAATTATTAGAGAGATTAAGACTAGAAACACACTGAAATGACTGTTACATTCCTTTAAATGTAACCTTTCTCTCATTAAAATGGCTATTGGTAAAACCACTTTCCTCCCTCCCTGGAATTTACAGAGTAAAGCTAGTAAAAGAAACTAAGTACCATTCATTATTGCCAGCATCTGTAATTGTTTGTATTATACTTATGAAAAAAATATATAAAATGCCACATTTGAACTCTAGACTATTAAAAGTGTCAGCTCTATTATATCATTTCTGAAGACCAATTTGCCTTTTTTTCACAAGGTTGTAATGAGCCAGGTTCATTTTGCTTTCTACCATTTATCTTTTCAGTGGTAATGGAAAATTTTCCCCTCAGGCACAGCAAGCTATTCTTATCTTAGACAATTAGGCAGAAATGAAAGGATCATAAAGGTGAGATTTCTTCACAAACAATATGATGTACTTTATACCATTTAACACTGAAGAATGTCTGACAAATTCTGAATGGTTTATGAAGGCAGTGTGGCTAATAGCCAACTCTGAGGAATGCTTCATCTTAACACATAAGAAAGAAGGTAGGCAGCCAGGGTGACTTAAAGATATACTTATCAGCTTTGATATACTTAATAGCTTTGCTGTTAACAATAATTTGATTTTAACAGAACTTGCAGAACTTACATTGACACTGAAAATAAAGACAAACAAACCCATGCAAAGCAATTAATTAATTATAAGGTAAAGAGGAAAAACACACATTTGCACAGCTTTGTTTCCCAGCAAAACCTACTTGGAAGGTTTTCCAGACATCAAGGTTTTGGGTTTTTTTCTTTATACTTTCTTTAAATGTGTTTTATGGTTAAAAATTATATGATAAAGCAATTACTTAATATTTGTAAGACCCATTAGAAAGAACAGATGGATAAGTTAATCAGAAAAACACTTGCAGTGTTCTTTGCATTGTGCCCAACAAGATGTGATGTACAGTACCTATGTGATGTTTCCTTTGATGGATCCTTTTGGTGCCTCCATGTCCCTGTTTAGGTGCTGGTGGATGACAGAAAACTCTTTCAAGTCTCCTTTCTAGAAATTGTCTCCTAGCATGTACTAGCTACAGACTGGTTCTCTCTCTGACATTTTCATCAGGAAATGATGGATGAGAGAGAAAAACTACTGGTAAGATTTAGATATGGATTTCTAGTACTGGTGTTCTGAGGGCTGATACTCCATCTTCTCTGCCCCATCCTTTAAAGGATCACTGAGCTATTTAGAGGCCAGAGACCTATCATAAGGCCAGCCCTTGATTAGTTCAGGATAAAACCTTCCTCTGTAGTCTCTTTTAACCTATGTAAAGTGACTTTTCCATGTGGTGTGACATTACCACGTGATATGACGTTACCAGGTGGTACCAGCGTAGCTAAGTGTAGCTAACTCCCAATAAGTTTAGGTGTACATACCTATAATTAGCCTACCTTCTCAAATATAAAGAATGAGAATAATTATATGATTCTGTGAGAAAGTCTATAAAGAAGCAATGGCAAGAATTCACTGTGCAATAGCTGCTTAGTAATCTCTGAGAGCAGTGCTATACCTCAGGAGGCACAAAGATTTGTAACACTCTGTGAGAAGGGGGACATAACTCCTATTTACTGGATTAACATGGTATGCATACAATAAATAACTAATTTAAATTATTTACCCTTTTTTTTCCCCTTTCTTTTTGGACAGTAGCATTTTTAATTTACCTTATGCCCTATAAATCCAACAAAGCTATTGCTTTCTCTGAAAGAGAGAATAATTGCTGCTGATTATCTCACTTCAGTGCAGAAAGAGCAGCAGGTAAAACACTGCAAAAAATGTTGCATAGTACAATCTAATAGTACGCACACATCACAATAATACAGTAATACAACACAATAGTATTCTGCATGCTACATATGCAAATAATACAGTGCAGTAGGTGTCTAAATGCATGTTGATACTGTCACACCAAGAAGACTCTACCAACTAAAGAATAGAAAGGGGCAAAGCTTCCATAGGAACAGAACTGTGCCCCAGTCCATTTTAGCATTGCAGGTCTCTGAAGAAGTATTGACATTGCACTTAGAGCAAATAGCTGCAATTAAATTCATTACTTAGACAAAATTACTTCTTCTTTCATAGAGAAAATATCTGATTCTAAAATGTTCTAGCTGAAGTCATAGAGTTGGAAAAGATCATGTTCCCTGATGCTTACTAATAGTCTTTTACTGCCCTTCAGGTTTGCTGGGAAACTGCTCGGGAGAGTGGTCTGTAACTCAGTTCCTTCAAACCAAAATTAAATAGTTCAAACTGATATTTCATATTCGGGCTCATTTTCACCAAAAGTGAGCAGAAAGAGCCCACTTAAGCAGTGAACTCGGAGAATCTGAGGGGGCAGCACTGCCCAGCAAAGGGGACAGGAGAGATTAGAGGGAAGGGACCAGCTTGGGTGGGCTGATGATCTTTCAGCTAAATCAGCTGCAGCCAAACACGTATGTTTTCTCCCTAAATGCTCCACCCTGTTTTCCTGCTGGGTCACTGTGCATTTTGAGTCATACTAGTAAGAATGTGACCTGGTCTCAAAGGTGAGCAGGTGTGATGAGGTCATCTTGGTGACTGTGACCTTTCAAGACTGGCTCATGCACTACAATCTGAGTAGCAGCATGTATATGCACTTGTCGTAGTTTTAGAAGGCCACCAGACAGTCTTTTGTTAAACACCTGGTGGGCTAAGGCAGGACAGGGAGGGTTTCACTCACCACTTAGGGTCACGGGCAAGAAACCGACACGACTTGGGAAAAACAAAAAAACAATTGAATTTATTAACTATTTACAATCAAAAACAAGAAGCAAGATAATGAGAGAGAGAACTACATCTTGAAAAAGCACTTCTCCCCCACCCCTCCCATCTTCCCAGGCCCAAAGGCTTTGTTGTGAACCTTTTCCCCCTGCTGGCGGCACAAGGGGCAGGGAATGGGGGGTGCAGTCAGTCCGCTGCTCCTTCCTCCTCAGGGGAGGGCTCCTCACAGTCTTTCCCTCCTCCAGTGTGGGGTCCCTTCTCACAGGAGAGTCCTTCACAAACTGCTCCAACGTGAGTCCTTTCCACATGGAGCCACAGTCCCCCGATGACTGCATGGCTCTGGCGTGGGCTTCTCCAAAATTCCAACGTGGAGTCCTCCTCGGCTACATCTTCTCATGGACAGCACACAGGGAGAAACTGTGAATCACCATGAATCTTCTCCATACTGCAGGGGAAATTTCGGGGCACCTCCTTCCTCTTGCTTCTTTTCACTGACCGGTGTGTCTGCGTAGTTGTCTCTGTCAGATCCTGCTTCTCTCTCTACCGCAGGTCTTCATCAGCTCCTGAGGAAACTGACTCTCAGGCGAGCCATGGCGGAGGCTTGGGCTACAGCAGGTTGGCTTGCAGGAGAAGCCGGGCAGGCGGCTGGACGGCCAAGCAGATCCGTCCAAGCCAGGCCCTGCCCAGGACTGCACCCCCCCATCTTCTCTGCCCCCTCTTAAATGTTATTCACAGAGGTGCTGGTTGGCTCAGCCTGAAGCTGGGGAAACTTCCAGCAGTTTCTCACAGGGACTAGGTCAGTGGTACTCCTTCCCCCACCCTCCGGCTACTAAAACCTTGGAGCCAGGGGTGGGGGTGAACTCTTAGCAGTCACTTACAGCAGCCACCACTGCAGCCCCTCCCTTGCTGCCAGCAGAGCTGGAGTCCAGGGAAACCTTTAGCAGCTACTTACAGGAGCCATCACTGCGGCCCCTCCCTGCTACCAGACAAACCACCACACAAAACCACAACAGCACTGTATGTACGCACTGTAAGCAACTGTCTGGACACTGTTTTGCAGCACCTCCACAATTAATCCTGTTTGCCAATTAGAAAATTATGTTCTGGTGATGACCTCTGTCCCACATAGAGAGATCTTTTATTTTTCCGAGAATTGCTGAACTGGGAGATGGTGTTAGTTTTACCCCAGACTCAAGATCTTCTGGTTTATAATTATTTTATGTTGGCATATTCCTTTCTTCTGTCAAGAGTACCAATTAAGAAATGGGAGCTCATGACTCAGATTTCTCAAAATAGAGTTAGAGTAATCCTTCCACTCTTAGATGAATCAAAAGTCTACATGTACGTTATTTGACATACCTAATTTACAGGATTATTACCATTGCCAGTTTGACATTTTGCACTTCAAATAAATTCACCCATAGGCACAAAGCCATTTTACACAGATTTTCTTATTTAAACAAAATGTCACCATGAGAAAGAGACAAGCTTAGTAAAAATTACCACTATCCTGTAACAAAAGTGTGCTGAATAAAAAATAGGAAGAACAAGTTTTGATGTGAATAACACTGGCTGTCATCTGCAGAAGTGGATCAATTTGGGAAAACTTGTACATGAACAAACTTACATTGGATGAAATACGTCCTCTAATTTTTCTGCATGCATCCTGTATCCATAAGATGAAGATGAATTAATATCAGTAAAAAATTGAAGGGAAAAATATATAAAGAAAACATGTAATAAAGAATTTCTTAGTTATGCTTCAGACTTTTGTTGTAATGAATGTTCTCCCCATCCATCCTAAATTTAAAATAATAAGCATATAATAGGTTCTACTAATATATCTGCAACAATTCTTATAGCTCTGCACATGTGACCCACAGCTGCTTCATCATAGGATTATGATGATTCTTGGGGAGCAGAGGATAATCAGACAGCAGGGAAGAAGGCATGGAAGCATACAGAGAAAAGGGAGAGAAAGTTGATATGATCTAGTGTAGCTAATAAGCCTTCTCTGTAAGAAATTCAGATAATGAAAGTGATTCAGATTTTTTTTCCTTACACTACTATGCCTCTGCCGAAGCAGACACACAGTTTTGGGACAGAGACTAACATGATTGGAATGAGAAAGCCATATCTGATTAGCACCTGCGTCAGGTCGCACACTGCGATGGTCCAGAAGTTGTTCTGTGGACATGTTTTTATGCTATTTATGTGATGGGAAAATACAAAACTGTGTTTAAAAACCATCCAGTAGCTTCTCTGGGAATTCTTAACAAGTGATCCTTGCATGTTTCAGAAAACCTAAAGATCATCAAATATGTTGACCTCACACTATATAATGATTTTGTGACATGAAGGTAAACATGATTTGAACTCATATCCAGAAATATTTCTTCATATGTGATTCCTTCAAGAATATGTAATGAAATATCTGTCAAGTAACCCTTCTAAAAACTGTCATCTTTTATTCCCATGATTAGTCATTGCCTGTCAGAAGAAAGAAGGTGACTTACAAGAGTTCTTTCATCACAAAAACCAATGTTATCCTACATCTCCCTCTAAAAATAACAAGCTATCATCAGGCAAGATAACCACCTTGATAAAATACATTGGAAATAAAGTGAACTTTGACACATGGTGTGATCTTCCTGATATTCCTATTGAAGTTCTTGATAGATATCAGTACTTTATACCCAGACATCAAGATGACTTTCAGAGATTATGCATCAAACAAGATTATCCTCTACATCAGCGAACAGTTAAAAATGTGTTATTGGATGTGCTGTTCACATGGTAAATGCTTCAGAGACACTTCCAGAACACATCACGCGCAGGGCAGAGATCTTGACAGAATACGAAGGATATTCATAATGGACTGAGTAACTAGCAACCAATTCTCTGACAAATTGATAGCAAGCCATTTTTTTTTTATTTACTATATTTTATACCTAAGAACTTTTAATCACCGGAAATTATAACAATTAACCATCCAACAATTAATGAAAACACTGTTGAGGAAATCCCTATAACTGTGGAGAAAGACAAGGATATTTTCGAATAGACCAAAAGAGGAACTTAGTCATACTTACACACAGGCTTCTGATACTTGTGCAGTGATTTGAGGACATTGCAGCATTCATTAACTTGGAAAACTTAGTGTTGTCCATTTCACTTGGCAAATATGAGAATTTCTGGTTTGCTCAACCTAAGCAACATGCTCACGTATCCCTGAATCTCCAAACACTACTGAGGCTTTTTTTTTTTTTTTTTTTTTTTCAGGAAAGGGTAAAGAAGGTTCTGTAAATGTGCAAAATATACTTCATAATGTTACCTGAAATACCTACAGAGGCTGAACACTGCATGTTTCTACAACTACAGTAGCAATGTCCTGTTACTGGTCATGCCACCAGTGTAGAGCTGTTTGTCCAGAATGCCACACCTGGAAGGAGTTTCCTTCTCAAGTTGATGCAACAGCTGTAGTAGCCACCAGAAGCTGTTTGCTATAAAACCACAAACCTTAGCATGAACAGAACAGTGTGAATGGAAAAAAGTTCACAGAGGTATGCAGACAGTGAAAACACTTGTCAAATGGGATGCAGAAAAAGATGACTGGAAGCTGCAGGTGACACAAGTGTGCCACTGTAGAAGTAAATGGCTTAGCTGATGAATGCAAAGGCTAAATATCAGTAGTAAAGAATGCAAAAGACTCATGTGCACACACAAATATGGGACTGGCAGATTCCAATGTCATAAAATTGATTTGTATGCTGTAATTATTCCTTAAATGTGCACTTCAGCTGAAGGCCTTGTGATATATGTTACAAGATTTAAAGTAAAATCCATATCAAATGACAGATAAAACTGCACATAGAAACAAAGTTTTGAGAGTAAACATTAAAAGTTTGTGGTGGTGATAAAGACTTGCAGCAATTATTGATTTTTTACATTGCTTTTCCAGTTAATGTGACAGCCATTTGAGTCAAACCAGATGTAAATGAGATACTGTAGAGACTGCACAGCATCCATTAAGAATAAAATGATAAAAACTCTCAGCAACAAAGAAGTGCAAACAGGTGTCCTTATGACACTCTGAATCATTTCAAAATAGCTCCCCATCTCAAACCAATCAGAACGTGGACATCTATGACAACTTCTGTGCTTTCAACAGGAGTCCCACAGTTTTGACATATATTGACTTAAATATTGTAGCTGAACTACAACAAAACTTTCCACAGCCAAATACAGATCACAGTTGCTCTGAAGTTACTCTTGGTTGTCCCAGAGGTTCAAAATGCCCTGTCAGTCTTAACCTTTGTAAAGTACAATGATGGGAGAATTTAGCAGAATCAGAAAGCAAACCCATGATCTTATGGTATCTTTTTTTCTTTTAGGCAATGCAGTCCCCATTATAGATTTTGTTTTCCTGTTTCTTTCCTCAGTAAATGCTGTGATGAAATGTCTCTTAAAGCATAATTTTCTTCACAGGGGCATAACTTCTTAAAGACAACTCACAATGCTATTATAATTAAAATGTTAATAGCTAATTGACCATGTAATTAAAATGAATCAGTTCACTATAAGTCAAAAAGCCAAGCAGAATCACTAAATAGAAGTCACTGCTCAATCTGCAGATGCAGGACTGTTGTGCAGAGTGACTAGGATAGTCTTTCAAGTGGCAGAACCGTCTTTGGACTGTGGAAGCCTTCTGGTCTTTTCGGGCTGGTTGGAGTTGTTGGTGTCAGAAAGGCAACCACTCAAGTCACAAAAAGGAGAAAGAGAGGGTCACTTAGTTGAAATTACAACACTGCAGAGATTGCTCAAAGAAGGATCAGTAATTGCCATTCTGCATTCTCTGTTACTTCACATGTGTTTTGATTTTGATCTATTCAAATTGTATGTTCATTAGGGGCAGCAGCTATTGCTTGATAACACAGTTTCACTACAGGGTCCTCGTTGGATCCGTAAATATATTTATTTAATGCATGATAATTTGGAGATACTGTAGATACAGCGAAGCAGTCACAGGGTACCTGTAGTGAGATAAATCAAACCACTTTTTTCTTATAGTGCTATTGCCTCTTATATTTAAGTCTGCTATTTAGAAAGTGTCTAAACAGCTCAAGATGACCTTACTACTTTGACTCTAAATCACAGGGAAGAGCTCTAGTGTCAAAACAGTAAAAAGAAACGCCAAGAAATCTATGGATACATCATTGCAGAATAAAGCCGTCAGCTTCTGCTTAGAGAAACATCAGATTTACATTTACTTCAACAAGTCGTAAACAGTCTTGACAAGTGAAATGTTTCTTATGTTTCATCCCTGAGAGGATTTAGAGGAAGACAAATGCTGCTGTTTCTGAGAGGTTCAAATGCAGGTCATGATGCCACTAGGAGGGCAAGCCCGTTCAGTGGAAGCAAGCACACTGCCCTCCCCGCGGTTCTTCCCAGTCCGGGCCAGGTCTCGATGGCTCCGCTCACACAAACTGCTCCTGTTCCCCCTCCTCTCCCACACACAGACCCAGGGACAGGTGCCCCTTGAATGCCTGCTGAAACTCAAAAGTGTATATGAGTTGCAGGCAGCCACTGCTGCTTGCTACCAACATGCAACCTGGTGTGTCAGGAAGTTTGCTGTCAGGATATCTTTGTGCTCTATGGGATAAAGAGTGTGTGACTTCTCAGAGGCTGTTTCCCACAGAGCTTCATACAGAATTTCATACATGACACAAATACAAATATAAAAAAATCTCTTTCTGTCCTCATGTGGGATTTTTGTTTGTTTGTTTCCAGGAAGAAGCACTAGTAATGCCTTTTGCTGTTAATTTTGTTTAGTCAAAATCAAATTTCATGAGAAAATGAAGATTTAAATAAAATATATCTGAACATTATACTAAATAAATTAAATCTCAACCTTTAATGGCTATCACTGGAAACCTTTAAAGGCTACCACTTGATTGGTTTGACACTTTGGCCAGTGGAACAGTGATCTTGGCCCAGTTAGCACTGTTTAGCATGAGATCACAGCCCACATCTCATATTTTGCTGATTTATATAGGAATTTGGAGTAGTAATGGTCTCGGGTTTTTTAAATCTGTTTTACCACTTGATGGCATGATCCTAATTACACTGGAGAGTTGCTCTTTGCAACATATGCTATTATTCTTAATTTAACTTCATAGCTAAATCGTTCTAGATATGGCTGACTAAATACATTTGGATTTCTTTTGAATGCAGAGGCCAAAGTCCAACATTACTATTGACATCTGAGAAGTACAGGGAGTGTTGCAGGAAGCCAGAAGCAAAAAAGATCCCATTACAAATGTTCAGTCTTCTAGTCCTTTCTCTCCTTTTTGCTTTTTGAACTACTCATGACTTTGGATAGGCATATTTCCTTTTCCATTTTTCCTCTGGCTGTATTCATTTAGACACTTCATTTTGTTTTGTTTTTTCTTCAAACTAAGATGTTCTTTTGATTGCAACATCCATTTCTTTACTGCAAATCCAAATTTATGGTTCAAGATTATGATGTACACAAATGTAAACTGCATATAAACATGAACTGATGTTGCTGGTCATACTTTATGCCCAGTATTGGAAAAAATAGCTCTAGAAAATCTTTTGACAGTCAAAGGAAGTTTGTGCAGACAGGATGGCACCAAGTGACATAGTCTCTCGTTTGTTCTCTTGTCAAATACAAAAACCGTCAAATCAGTTAATCTTGATACTATCAAGAATTGAGGTATTCACAATGCCATTCTTTAATAGAGAATTTCACTGTATGTCCAGCTTTCTAGGTATCTGCTACTCTTAACAAATAATACTGAAGGAACAGAGACATCAGATGTTCTAACCTTTCGCTGCAAATACTCTAGCAGACATCTTTTATTTTTCCTTTCTGTTTACTAAATGTCTGTAGAAACGTAACAAATGGTCAGGTTAGTATATATGTACACAACTTTTTTCTCCTTGTAGTCTTGAAGTTTTCAAGGAGTCTTTAAGTGTTACTGTAGCTCATGCAAGGCTCTATTTCATGAATTTTGACTGGAGCTTAATACAGACAAATCCTCAGAGGCTCCTTTTAAGTTGCTTGGAAATGCAACTGCATGGAGCTACTTAGATTTGTATTGTTCTTCCTAAAAATCAAACTAGAAACACATTGTTATAAAAAAGTAAACCAATTTTGCTGAAAAGTTTATTTGGAAACTCGTCCAAATTTCCACATAGAAATTTGGAAAAAGTAACAGCTCTGTGTCTCAGAGTACACACTTCACTCAGATTTGGCATTAGCAGAACCACAGACCATGAAGGTCTATAAGAGACGTGTAATGACTTTGCTCATTGACATGGCTGTCTATATAAGACTTCAGTAAAACATCACATAATAGTAGGAGCAAACTTAAAGATATAAAATATAGTTGGGACAAATGCATTGTTTAAATCTCAATTTCTGGTAAAAAATTAGGGATCACCAGTGAAATGATAATATTATAATTGAAATTCATCAGCCTCCCACAAAAGCATCAGAAGAAGACAACGTTTCTGTTACAGAAAAACATGGCCATTCTAGTTCTCATGAATATCCTTTGGCTGTATTTCACTATGTGAGACTGGTTTAGAAAACACTTGACAAACCTTTTGGTTTTAAGCTTGTGAAGTTGATGCTGCCTCTGTTTCATAGTTTTGCCGGTTGCGCCACACCCTGACCATGTCATTGATAAGCAGAAGCAGGGGTGTTTGCAGGTGTTCCCTTGTATTCTTGTCTCAACACTGCTCTCAAGTTGTTGAAAGAAAAGGCCTTCATTTCAAATGCATAGAAAGTCTTCCTACACAGTTGATTATCACTGACACTCTCTTGGCCCGTGAATAGAGAAACAATCACTTTACCCAGGAGATTTGAGAGTGACCCCAGTCACGGGACAATTATTTTTCTTAAGAACAGTGCTTATGCTTTGAAAGCAAACCATGCAACAGCATCACAGAATAGCTGAGGAGGGAGGGCACCTCAAAGCAGAGTCAGCAAGTGTTGGTTGTTCAGAGATGCATCCAATCGTGTTTTGGGTAACTCCAATGACAGATACTCCACGACATCTCTGGGCAACCTGTTCAACCATCCTTACTGTAAAAAGGTGCTTTCTGATGTTTAAACAGAATTTCCTGTATTTCAGTTTGTGCCCGTTGCCTCTTGTCCTGTGACTGGACAGCATTGAGAAAAGCCTGGCTGCTTTCTCTTTGCTCTCCCTTTCAGGTACTTGGACAAGATCCCTCTGAGCCTTCTCGTCTCCAGGCTGAGCAGTCCCAACTCTCTCAGGCTCTTCTTGTATGAAAGTTGCATCACACCTCTAATCATCTTTGTGGCCCTTCACTGGACTCACTCTAGCAAGTCCATGTCTTTCTTTTACTGGTTAGCCCAAAGGTCCACACCCCACATGTGGCCTCACCAGTGCAGAGTAGAGGAGAATTGTCACCTCCTCGACCTGCTGGCAACTCTCTTCCTAACACAGCCCAGGATGTAGTTAGGCACCTTTGCTGCAAAGGCACATTGCTGGCTCATAGTCAACTTTTTGCCCACCACAACACCCAGGTCCTTCTCTGCCAAGCTGCTTTCCAGCCCCAGCGTAGAGGGTTATTCCTCCCCTGTTGAGCCTCCTGAGATTCCTCTTCACATCTCTCCAGCTTGTTGAGGTCCCTCTGGATGGCAGCACATCCAAATAGTGTAACGGCTACTCCTTCCTGTCTGTACCACCAGCAAACTTGCTGATGGTGCACTCTGTCCCTGTGCCCATGTAATTGATGAAGATGCTGAACAGTACTAGCCCCAGCACTGACCCCTGGGGCTCACCACTGGTGGCTGGCCTCCAGCTGGGTGTCGCGGTGCTGATCACAACCCTCTGGGCTGCCTGTTCAGCCAAGGCTATTACATGAGAAAGTGTCAAAATTCCTGCATTTTATTTCATTTTTAACTACCCTTGCCAAGGAAGCCTTTAGGCTTATTAACGAAGTTTTTGATCACTTTTTGTTATTGCATAATTTTTCAAAGAGAATATTTTTGAGGAGTTTGCTGAATTTATTCCTTATTTTAAGGAAATTTATGGCATTTTAAATTTTGACATTTAGAGAAATAAGGTGCTTGTTAATTTTAACATTTCAGCTAGTTTGTCAGTTATAAAAATTTTTAATCAATGTTTACAAAAAAAAAAAAAAGTGTTGAAAGGCCCAAATAACTTTTTTTCAAATTCCTTATTCATGAGAATTGTTGAGATTTTGACTCTCTCAATTTTGCTAAAAATCAAAAAAAATGCAAGGTTGGGAAAAGTATGTGTTGTTCAGCTCCAGTAGCTGTATATGACAGCCTTTGTCTTCGCCAGAAACCCAGACATAATCTGTCATGTGTATGATTACATAAAGGATTACAATTCCATATTCATTCTTCTCATCTTACTAGAAAGCTATGCTGTGTACTCCATCTATGCAATCCAATTAAAATGCCTTGCTGCTTTAAAGTAGCAGTGCTCATAATATTTATAAGAGTAGTCCATTGTTGAAAAATCGTAAGTTGCAATATTTCTCGGTCATCTATAAAATGCAATTATAGATGAGGTATTTTAATGCAAAATAATGTAAATCAGAAAGAAACAATTGCATTGCTTTGTTGATGAATATAATAGATGAAATCCTGGACACACTGAAGTTTAAAAGAGAAGTTCACGTTGACTTGAGCAGAGCCAGGGTATTATCCAATACATCTGATTATGTCTTTCACATGGATTCCTATAGAGTCAATTATATCCTTACTTCATATTAGTATTGTGGTAGTGTCGAGAATCCTCAGTGAAGAGTGCATTCTGATAGGTATCAAGCTTTAATGTGGCTTCTTAGTTTTACACAAGTCACTCCACAGGCTGCAATAGGATCACAGCAGCCTTGTATATATTAGCACAGAATCAGTGCCTTTCTCCCATTTTGATTCTACAATTGAGTTTAAGGCTCAGGCTGTAATGTAAAATGCTTTTTAAATTGATATGCTTTTAAAGTTTCTTCCTTTCAGGGCAGCTACATTAGGTTCAAAAGCTCCTTTTAGGAGATGTTCTAGCCTCTTCTGAGACTGCCAGTTTTCACACTAGGTTTTTCTCCTAGATGAACACACATGCACATTCCCATGCAAGTCAGAGATGTGCCAGGGAACACAGGAAAACAAATTTTCCTGCCTTAAAATCTTAATAACCATGCGCCCTTGGTACTTTAAAATGGGGGGTTTTAATTTAAACAACAGTTTCTAAGTAGCTTTAAAGATTACTTTGAGCAGATTTCTACATAGAAACTCCTTTATCTCTCTAAGGAACCTGAAAAAACCCACCCAGGTGGCACCGTTTTTTGCCTGAATAAGTCAGACAAAAGTTTTCCAAATTGAAGAATGGCTTCTGCTTCTGTATATGTGGAGCACAGAGCTCTCAGGTGAGTGACTGAAGCCACAGCCTGCGCCCATGACCAATGCTACCATAGCTGCTGTGGTGTGTATCTGTGAGCCTAGTACTAAATAACACATAATCAAACTTCTCGAAGTGCTGCACTCAGGATCTCTTCATCTGGAGATATGCACTCTCTCGCTAAATCTAACCATGTGTTTATTAGATGGTTATACTGCTATATGCAGCCAAGGAGATTTCAGATATTCCATAGTGTAATTAAAAAAAGGTCCCCAGACCTGCATTGTGATTAGGATCACTTTTCTCAGTAAAGTAGCTCCTCTGTAAGTTTCCAAGTGAAACTCAGGTCTCAGAATCTGTGCCAAATTAGGTGTGCTGGACCTTCAGGTTCTTGATTTTGTTCACTGAATGGTCCCATTATAAAAACACCAGTCTTTACTTGCTGTTCCTTAAATTAGGGCATGTCAACACCTGACATTGCAGGATGGTGAAATGCAAATTTAAACTGTAATAGATATTCTTGAATAATCCTGTGCTCAGACATGCTAAGAATGAAGCCCATGTCTCCTCAGGCATTCACTTCCTTCCTAACAAATGTGATGGCAAGATCTGTGTTCATTGGTCTGGAATTTGGATTATTAGTTGTCAAATGCTAGCTAAGATCCTACTGCTTATAAATGCCCGGGTTAAAGTGAGCAGGTAACAACACAGTCATTATTAACTTTCCCAACTGCAAGTTAAGTGTGTCCTGTTATACACGTGGGTAGTGACGCTTTCCCTTTCATTCAGCTCTGTGTTCTTTGCAGACAATACTTCTATCGGTCCGTATCATGCCCATTGTAAAGATTATGCACAAAAGAAATATACAAAAAAGCATTTATATTCTGAATTCTTAGTCATATCTACATTAAAGATATTTTGTAAAGCAGAACAAGTATGGCTTTTAGAGTGTAGAAATTTTAGCCATAACACATGAAGCCAATATTAATGTATTTTGTGTCCAAACCACAGAGCAGGCCCATCACACCTGCGTCACTAATATTAATGCCACAGGACAGAAAGCCAGCATCCTATAAGATATTAGTGCCTGTGAGCTAGTTGTACTCCTTTGGTCAGTGTGTGATATGAAAGTGAAAAATGACACTTGATGGGCTGTTCTAACTGGGGAATCTCACTGATGCACTTCAGAAATCAGAGACCATGCTAACTTTATAGGTATGAAAGCTTACTGGAAATGTTAACATGTTATTCAAAACACTTTGAAGCTATGCAAATTTATGCTAGCAATTCATTTCTATGCATAACTATATCTTGAAGGGAGTTGCTTGGCACAATTTTTTTATTTTCTTAAGTTTCAAGTCAGTCCAAGTATATTTCCAGAAGCAGAAGATGAGTTCTCCAAGCACTAAAAATTCTTACTGTATCACACTGCTAGTACAAAGTCGCTAGCACAGCAGAGTTCCCACATACGTTAACCTTAGACCTCATATGTACTCTGCTAAACTTAAATCATCTTCAGGCAGTTTGAAAGCAAACTGTGATTCTAATCTTTAGGTTGCAGCTCACCTTGCCTGGCTTTGGTGTGTAAAAGAGAATAAACAGGATACGACGTAAGACCTTCTGACTGCTACAGGGAAGTTTGATAGACTGTCATGGGCCTTTAGTCCCTTTCCATCATGGGTACCTGTCAAAATTGACAGAAACTACTTAGGCAGCCAAGACTTTTCCATATGTCTCTAAATTACCTCACCATGTCAAAGGTTTTTATCAAATTAATTAAAACTGCATAAAGGTTAAGATTTGCTCTTGACAGCATTGATTTGTGAAGCAGTGAAAACTACTTCAAGTCTTTCACAGCTTGCTTTGAACCTGCAGTTCTGATCTATCTGAACTACAAAATGTCACAATAGTCACTTGAGGAAAATCTGCAGAAGGATTTTTCCCAACATGATCAGCAGAAGTATGCCCTTTGAGATGGTATATAGTGAAATTTGTAACTACTTCATGAAAATGAAGAGTTAGAAATGTGGCCGGAGTGAGACATAAATCATAAGACACCTTCTTTCATTAAACAGCAGAATCAAGAAGGTGGTTTTATTTTAAATAGCTACCTTTTCTCATTTACAGAGATTTATATTTTAAATTCAGTATCTTTTTAACATAACCAAGGACTGTTTTCCAGTAGATACACTGGGGGGTACATTTGAAAGATTTGATTGTGAGACTTTGTTTATCCTCTCTTCTTGTAGCTGCACCAATTTTCAAAAATAATTTGGCTTGGTCACCATTTTCACATTCTTTTAGAGAGTCCAAAAGGTTTGAGTAGGTTTGAAGGAAAGTGAAGCTGCTTAGCAAATTGCCTCCAGCTGATTTGTAACACTTATATAACCTAGGGAATACCATTAAACAATTTGAGCATATGTAAAATGACGTATCAATTCCAAGCTTTGGAAATGATCCTACTTTAAGAAAAGGTAATATGAAGACTATGATAATAGATTCTTATTTAAAGGCATGCAAAACTTAGTTCAGATAAAGTACAGTTATATGAATTTGTCTCTAAATGAAGTAATCAGCTTAATTACATGTTTGCCTTTAGGCATATCCATAATTCTATTGAGCTGAATAGGATCTGAGAATCTGTGAAAGATGGAATAAGTATTAACTTGTCCAAATTGAAGTAGGGAGATTGGTGCTACAGCCTGTCAAGCCACGTGTCTGCTGAAGGGGAGACTGAATTCCAGTCTGTGCCCCAAAATTTCACTGCAGGTTGATCTCCCCTTGCTAAACAAGTGAGTGTGTCCTGGGCTACAGAGAGAGTCTTTCTCTGTGCTCTTCATCAGCAATTATTTACTGCTTCCATGTAAAATACATCAGTGTCAACAGCAGGGATTGGAATAAACCCATTCACAGAATAGATCAAGAAACATTTGGGGTCCTTTGTAAGTTTAAATCCTTTTGGAGAGAAGATCTCTGTTACCCTTCCCACGCGGAGATATTCACTGTGCTACTGGTTGAAGGGGGGAGGAGATGAATGCGGCCCTATAGCCATTGTCATTCTTGTGAGGTTCAGGCAACTGCCGATTTTAAGGGTGTGTTCCTAACTGCTGATGGCTTGTTGTGTCTCTCCAGACCAGACTTTGGAGCTGAACCCCCTCAGCACGGTCAGAACAAATCCTGGTTCCTCTCCTCAGCTTTTACAACCAGTTAATTTAGGTGGTTTGTCCCTCAGTGATGCTTGGTATAGTTTTAGTTCTTCCCTTTCTTCAGAAAGGAGTCTGATGGAAGACCAAGTGCTGTTGGAAAGCAAGGTGACTAAAATGAAATGCTACAGTGCTAATCACAGTGGATTTAATCCATTGCCACTGGGCCATTAAGAGACATGTGCACTAGATGTCCCTGATGCTGTGCTTCATACCCACAGCAGAGGGACTATTAACCCCTGCCTGCGTTGCTCAGCCAACTCCTGTGAAAACAAGCACAGACAAGATCAGTGTTGTCAGCACTGGATGGATCATCAGTATGTGAGCTGAACCTTCTTGAATTATGATGCAATATCCATCTACAACAGAGTCAATATGCACCATAAATATTACAGCCTTAAAACCATAGTTGGCTGAATCCAGTCATGGCCTATCGGGCACAGAAATCGTGCAGAATTCAGCAGAGCCTTGTCCCACTTGCCCCAAGAGTTAATTTGGCCTGTTATCTTTCTTGTCCTGTTAACATTTATTTGCACCTAATAAGGCATGAAATCATTACTCATGGTATATGTCCTAACTTTTAATCCCATGCTGTCATATTTTAATTGGACTTTTTTAGAGTGTCTAAATGGTTCTAATTCCCCAGGGATGTGGCTATCCAGTAATAATCACAACCCTTGAAGCTCTCATTACTTTTATTAAAATAAAATCCTTCATGACCAAAATACTACACATTTACTAAATTGCATCAAAATGAACTTGATGGTTTAAAAGAACAGATTGGAAATTTAGTTCATACAAGACTGCCTATAAGTAATATCTTATAGAGCACCTTTCATATTCCAAGTATCCGAGCTGTAAAATAATAACGCCTCAAACACCCAAGAAATGTGGCTGAGGGCACCATATCTTTATAGACCCCCTGAGGGGCGGTGAGGCTCAGACCAATAGGTATGGTTTGAGGCTCCAGACTTTGTTATGTATATTGTACAGTGTGTGATCAGCTGGAAATGAAGCACCATTTGCTGTCACCTACTGGGCCCTAGCTGATTAAGTCACTCCATGCAAATCAAGAAGAAAAGAAATTGCAGAGGAGAAGCTATCATGCAAGTTTCAGCTTAGTCCTCTGGGCTATATCTATGCCAGTCAATGAAATAGGGCAGGACTCATTTTTTGAATTGGAGGGCAAGAGGCAAAGCATGGCAAAATTCACAGAGCTAAACACTCTCTTCCCTTTCCCTTATGCCCAAACAGGAGAGATACGGTTCCTACTGACCCCAATGCAGGCACCACCTAGAAGCACCCTCTGCACACCAAGGAAGTACTCTCAATCCATCCACAAGCAAGAGTGTGCCAGTGCCTGGGCCATTCATTCTTACTTGGAGCGACATCACACAGACCATGTGTGAGAGAGTTCAGGGAGTTTTCTTGTCACTGGAGATGAAGTCAGCTCTGGTTTGACAAGTGCCTGGGCCATTCATTCTTACTTGGAGCGACATCACACAGACCATGTGTGAGAGAGTACAGGGAGTTTTCTTGTCACTGGAAATGAAGTCAGCTCTGGTTTGACGTGTGCTGCTAGAGAAGCAGGAAGAGCAAAACATTTAAGAATGAAGTCTCGCTGATGTAATGGAAATTATGGAAAGTATTTAAGTAAATGGAAAATAATGAACTTTGCTAGAATGTGTGAGGACATCAACCCTAACACATAATGGTCTCCTTGAGGTAAAGAAGAAACACCAGGAGACCTTTTAAGACCCCAGTGTTCTTGTTTTCCTGTTTTAGTGAAGATGCTATGAGAGCAAATGGAGCCCTAGAAGAGCCTGCCCAGCAGAAAGCACCCCTCCTGGCAGGCACATCACCCCTTGCTGTTAATTGCACTGTACCAGTTCCTGACAGCCTTTTAAAAGGCAAGGCAGGAGGGAAGGTCGTATTTTGTTACAGGTCTTTATAAAGTACTAAAAGGCAAATTTAAAATGCTCATTACACTTGAGTAGCTCCATTCTACTTAAATATTGGCTCCAGGTTTACTTCATTATCCTCTTGCCAGTAATTAAGCTACCTAGGGACAATCAGCAAATAATAAAATGCTGTGGCGGAAAAAAAATTAGTTTAGACTACAAAGAATTGAATGAAATTATTGTGCAAAATAGAAGAAAGCAACAGCATGTAAAAAAATATTTAACTATCTCTAGATAAATACATTCCAAAGGCCATAATATTTATTCTACATGAAGTATATAAATTGAGGGTTTGGGGAGTTCCCTACTCATTTCTCCTCAATGCATTTTATTAGGTAAATATGGCCTTTCATTTCCACTGATCTCTGATCAATGAACTGGTCATTTTCCTAGACTTTCAGCTGTCTGCATACCTAAGGATAAAGGCAATGCTTGAATGAAGCATAAGTCCTCTGTTTTCCTCTGTCTTCCACCCCATTGACAGAAAAATGCAAAGACATGAATGCACGGAATAAGCTGATTTCTCCTACCTCAAGCTGGAAACAAGCAAAGCATTGGAGTCAGCTCATCCTGGAAATGAGGCCAGGAGCTTGGCTAGGCATGTCTGTGCTCTCTTTTTTCTATCTGCTGCTCCCACCATAACTTACTGCAACTTTCTGTACTTGTCCTAGGGAAATTTTCCTGACCCTGAGCCCTAGGCATAGCAGGGCAGGACATGTTAACAACTGGGTTGACAAGAAGTGAAATTGGTTGAATAATCGTGTTGATTTTATAGCATATAAACTGACAAAAGAGTAAGGTATGACCATTTGAGAAAAGGAAAAGCAGAAGTGGGGGAGGAGATTCTATTTCATACAGCAGTAGCAACTCCTAGTTAGATGATCTCAGTTCATTTGTCCAAAATAGATCAGAGGATGAGTGACACACAAGGGATGTAAACCTAGCATTTGACTGCTCCTTCCCATCCACCCTGCAAACACTGGTGTAAAATCTATGGGGGTTAATTGTTTCCTACAGATGTGAGAAAAAAATCAACCATTAGAAGGAAGGTAAATTTCCAGAGGCAAAATCCTTACACCATGAGGGAGCTACATTAAAGGAACAACAAACTATGTCCTTTTAAAACTCAGTGGGTGACAAACCACAAAAGAAACTGAGGGCCTTCATGAGGCACTTTGAAGAAAATCATGCCCTGGACCTTAAATGCTGTCAGGTGTTTTTATCAATTCATCAGTTACAGAAAGTGGCTGTGCATGACTGGTGTTTGTAAACATGATGGACACCTTTGATATGGCAGGAAAAAAAGACAGACTCTCTTCTCTGTGTGACTCCTAAGCACTTAATATGTTAATTCAATGTTTTTTCCACGGAACACAGCTCCCCCTCAAAAAGCTGAATTTGTTCAATTTCACACTGCAATGGGCAAATTGAAGACAGCTGGCTTTACTCATCTGTGATTTTTTGGTTTTGATTGATTAGTTGCTCTGTTTCAGGTTTTGGTGGAAGGAGAAACAAACAAACAGCCAAACTGCTAACAATATGATTATGATTTTACTATTGTGCCAGTAGTGTATAGTCTTAAATTTTTAGGACATAACTGAAGTAAGGCTCTGTGAAAACAAATGTATCCATGGCAGGGCAGGAAGATCCACCTGGGTTTAGTAGCTCTCTGATTTAATATATTAGGACTTTAAAATAGAAAAGAGATAAAAAATAAGTCAGGTCATTCCCTGTATTTATATTTTTATTTATATTCTCTACTGTCCTGATGATATTGTTATCAATCCAATTCTATGGTAAGATAACAATATTTGGTGTATTTCTGAAATCCAGAGCTCCTGAATTCATGTGATTAGAACCCATTCTTTTCAACTTCAGGAAGTTCTCTGTCCTCAGTGGTAGGTTGAAAACTTTGTAAATTCTAAAAGGTCAAAACCCAAAAGGCAATTGCAAAATCCTAGAATGTGTGTGAGTCTTTGAAATGTATTTTTAGTTCTTCTTTATGATAAAGGATCTGGCTCCATATTTCTGAGTACGCAGGGTAGGTAAGGCTGAATACCTAAATTCCATTCCCAGTCATAGCAAAAGGAAAACACATCTATGTCTGGGATATATTGTCTTTGTAAAAAGCTTGTGTCCTATGAACACCATCAATACACTTAATTGCAAACAAGCTTTCCACAGGCTATTTAAAAAATATAATCAGATTATATAAACAGGTTCTACTACATTGTAAAGGTACTGACTAGAACGATGCTTATTTCATTATAAGGACCGAAGAACAATAGCAATCTGTTTTAAAGTGTTCTATTAGACTCTTAATGTAGTTTTCCTTATCTGTTTTATCAGAGCTATGAATGTATAAAGAAATCTGGTTTGCTTGTTTTTTTTTTTAATTAATGGCATGCTGAAATTAATGGATTTTGGTGGTTTAGAAAAAAAAAAAGGAAATATAGACTGAGTTGATTCTAAACTGAGAGGTAAGAAAGACATTTTACAATACTGGTTAAAAAAATAATATTTATATGATGATCTGCATGATCTACATTTTGGAACTTAAAAAGTGACATTTAATGTGGTGTATGAATTGTTAAACAAATATTAGTAATGGTATGGCTATTTTTCTCACCCAAATATCATAAGTGGAGACTTACTAGAAAACTTAAATAAGCTTTCAGAAATGGTCTCTTGTAAGACTGCTAGAAGATTGTAAACAGAATCCTTGAGGTTGTAAACAGAATTCTTGCATTATGCAAGTTGAAATGTTATTTCAGATAATGATGTAAGAGTATTCATTTTCTCAAAGGAAGCATAGTTAACAATCTGTTCCAAAGTGGGTCGGTTCAAAATCTCCCAAGAAATTAAGTGTACTATGAAAACTCACTAGGTAGGAGCTGTTCTCCAATTGACAGTATAAACAAGAGTTCTTTTCCTGGCACTAAAAATGGAGGAAAACAAAAGCTGAAATATGTTATCTTGCTAATCTTGATGCAGTCTTTCCTGGGATAAAATATTAATATTACTTTGTCCAGCTAATACAACATGAATTATAATTCTATCAAAGTCTAGGTGGCTTACTGAAAGACTGCTATTCATAGCATGCAAAGTAACTTCTGCAGGAAGAACATAATTTCTTCACAAAGGGGGTTTTTATTTTTTCTTCCAGTGCACTGTATTTGAACTTCTTTTATATTGATTTATTTTTTTAATTTTTAATGTAAACAGAATATGGAAGGCATGATGATAATCAAGATGTATTAAAGAACTATATTTAGTTTAGAAATAATAAAAAAGATAAATAATGAATAGGTGGCAAAGGCTTATCTTCCTCCCCAGCCTTCTTCGTGTAGCCCTTTGTTCCAAAGTTATTGGCATTTTCAATAAAATGTATGAGTAAATTTAATAAATTAAAACTTTACTGTGATTCAACAGCAAGAGTTATCCTACCTGTGGAGCTCATGGGAACTTGGAAACTTCATTAATCTTACAATCTCATGTTTCTTTTCTTTACTGACCTCCACACTCACAAAGCACATGGTTATGGCTACCGTTTCTCAGCCCTTTTGCTGCCACCAGGCTGTGATTGAGTCTTGACAGTGTTTTTAACGGATTGCCCATTCAGAACAGAACACATGTGGTGTTCCTGCAACCTGCAGTTATTCACGATCACCAGGTATTACTGAGACATGGAACTAGACACATTCTCAAGCCCTAGAGCTTGATTTTCAGCTACTAGCATCAGTGCAAAAACATATTAGCACCATAGAAATTATTTCAGTGTTACTCAGAAGGTATGACTAGGAGTAAATCTAGTACAAGCTGTTGGATATCACTCAGAGATCAGAAAAGCAACAGAGTAATATCAGAGACGTGATTTAAAATAATAAAGCTCTGTGCCCTCTGTCTTTTCTCCGTGTGGACTTATATCCCCACTGCACAGTGGAGGTGGCCTAGACAGATGTTCCTTCTGGAGATCCAGGTGATGCTGCAGGCCCTAAGCTGGGTAAAGCCTAAGGAAAAGTCACAGCTACCCCATTCGCTAAATGTGAGGTGGGGTGCCAGTTCGCAGGGAGTCAGCTGCTTGGTGTTGCTTCTGCAGGAGAAGAGCCCGGACACAGCTGTCACGGTGGGAGTTGTGCATTGACATCCTCACCAACTTCACTGAGAGGGTTTGTGTCCCTTGCTCTCCCACCAGCACCTCCAGAACAAGCTGAGTCACATTAGCAGGACAGCCCAAGAGAGGTGGCACTATCACTAGCCGTGCTCTGAGGATGCTTGGTCCCTTCTGTTAGCATTATTTTAAAGGAATTACACAAGACATTTTTGGCAACTATTTTTGGCAATTTTGTCAAGCATATTCTGTACTAAAAGGAGAGGTTTCTATGCTTTAACTATTTACATGTACACCTGCACAGTGGTTTGCTTGCCTAATTACCACACGTGTTGCAAAGTGTGTGACTTTATAACACACCTACTTACGGACTCTTTTTTTTCTTTCCTATGGTTATGCCAGTCTGGGGCCTCACTGTGGGGGGAGCACTGTAGTGAGTAGGAGGAGAGTATGCCCATCTCCAGTATGAACTCTATGTGCTCATCTCCAGTACTGGATTTACTCACTTCATGCTGCCTTTTTAAAACTCGTAACAGGTGGCCAAATCTATTTTGTATTTCTCACTACACTGCTTCTGCCAGCAAATAACAAATGCACTTTTAAAAGACTGATATTTAGAAAACAAAACAAAACATGTAATTTACAATTATTTCCATTAAATTACATGCTTCATTACTGGTAACGATATTCCGTGGTCTCCGTCTTGATGTTGACCATATTTCAAAGATGTAAGAAAAATTCAGAACAAATCAAGGATTTTCTCTTGGAGATGTCTGTTGGTGACTGTGTGGGGGAGTAACTCTGGTGAAGGACAGATCTTACTGTGAAGACACATTTTCACTGTGCTGAAGAGGAGCAACGAGCAGTCCTCAAAATCCTGCCACCACCATAATAAGAGAAATCCACTGAAAATTTTCTTAGCTCCAGACACAGGTGGGTTGTGTGTGGAATATACTGCTTAGAATTTGTTTTTCCTGGGGAATCTTGACAGGCATAGGAGAGGACATGCATACATCATCCCAGTCTTTTCTTTCCTTCCCCTGTCCTCCTGCTGGATAGACACCAGATAGAAGTAACCTGTTTCCATGGGGACTTAGAAGAGGAATAGCATTGCAAGAGCAGTCAAAACCCCCTTCTGCATTCAAACACGTCAACCCACCATGGGAAGGTCTTTGATCAGATCTAGAGAGGGGAAAGTGCCACCGTCATTTCTAAAGGATGAAAGAAAAATAACCCCAAATTTTTTTAAAAAAGAAAAAAACCCAGAAAAATAAAATAAAAATAAACCTTTGGGGAATTAAGTGTATAAATTGTCTGTTCCCTCAGTAAAAAAACGTTGGAAATACTATCATCCATAAATATGTAGTCTTAAATCAGCTGGTGCCTGAACTACATCGAGAACATAGATATCAAAAATTAGTCTGCACCTTTCCCCTGCTCCCCACAGTCCTTGCAAAATTATCCTTTATCATCTTCATATTAAGAACGCAAGGGGGAAAATATCGACTTGAAAAAAAAAAAAAAGAGAGAGAGAGAAGAGAAGGGAGAATGATTCCCTTTTTTTTTTTTTTTTTTTTTTTTTTAGAAGAGTCTATTCTCTTTTTCTCTTATGGATACTGTAAAAATTTACCACCATTAAACATCCTCCCTAGGGTACTGAAATCTTATGTCCTCCTGTGTCCTTCTGAAGACCCATGGCTTGTTAGTCAGCTAACAGTGCTTTTTCAATGTTTCTATATAGCTTCCAGCCCTGCCTGAAGCCACAGCAGACAACTCCTTTGACATTGCTTCTTGACAGATTCTCTTGCTCTGTCTATGTTTTAAATGAAGCTCCCAAATCTGACATATCCCATTCTGAATAATACAGGATATGGGAGGCTGCTGCTTGATGCTCAGTTAGCCAACTAATGATCTGCAAAATGGGTGTATATAGATAAAAATTAGTTGCACAGAAAAAAACCTCTTTTATCTTATGAAACTATATTTAGGAAACTGACAAGTTCTAAGATTTCTTCTTCTATCAGAGAGGAAAAGCTTTTCACAGTCAGGTTCTCCCACTTCTAGCCAGGAAAATATTGCTCTTTAAAAACATTCTTAGGATTTTGTACTATACACTGGGTATGTTTCAGGCAAGTTTCTACATCCATCTGGAATGTTCATCAGCACTGGACTTGTAATATCTTTATTACGTATTCTGCCATGTAAGGAAAGATTACCTGTTCCCAAGGCAGATTTCAGAATAGGAACAGTGATTAATCTTGGGGAGACCCCCGTTGCTTCTCTGTCAGATGGTGGGACTCCAGGGGTCTTTTGCTCCCAAAAGAAGACACCAAACAAGGTGATCCTCTGTGACATGGAGCTGTTGTATTATAAAGTAGTGAACTACTCAGTTTTAAGAAGATTCTGCAGCGCTATTTAACCTTATGTGTTTGCATGAGCTGTTTGCATGCTGGTCTCCCAGTCAAGTCCAAAGATCTTGGCCAAAGCTTTGTAGTGTTAAAGATTCATCCTTTATTTTCTCAGAAAAATAAAGCAGGTACACACATAGATAGTCCTCTCTATTCATGAACTGCATAAGCTCTTCCACCATAGTCACCTCTCTGACATTGCTTGGTAATGAGTGTAGTGGTTACACTAGCAGGAGCTATTGTGTTTTCATTGGTGCTGTAGAAGTGTTTACAGAGGTAAAAGGTCTGGGACTCAATTCAAATCTTTTGATGTGGTTGAGAAGACCTTGGTGGACAAGTGATAAGCTTTGGATGAGGCCCCACATTCAATGTGTTTCTCTTACATAGGAGGCCCAAACAGTTATAACTGTTTTCAAGAGTAAGCTTGAAACAGGTTATTAATGCAGTGACTGATGGAAGTGAATTGCTTTGAGAACATAAGACTGAGATGATTATGGCAGGTCACAGCAGGATCAAGAAGCAAAGTTCTCAGTAAGAATCTCCTTACCAGAAAAAGAAATTACAGGGGCAGAAAAAACCATTGCCTGTTAATATTTAAGAGTTCTCTGTTTAAGTTCTCTGTTCATGTTGTGACAAAAAAGTGTGGCATATATCTGAATGAATCACTAAAGATTGTATGATAAAGTAGAAAGGTATTGCGATTTCTATCACTTGCTTCCTTTTCTTCCATGCTACTTACTAAAACACATGACTGTCTTGAAGTAATTCTGGTAATCTGTGTGTGTTAGGTAAGATCATATTCACTGTGCAGTAATTTTTATATGCTAAGAAAATGCAAATGTTCAGGGGAAAATACAAAATTTGGGTAATTTCCTCCAGAGGAAAATTTTGAGATACAATATTTTGCTTTGTGAAAATTTGTTACTGCAGGAGATAGGGTCCTTAAACCTGCTTTTTTCCCCCTAAAACAGGTGAGTGAATGACAGATTTCATTCTTGGTTTCTGATAAAGAAGCGACTGAAGGGTGTGGTTTGTAGCACATGACATTTACTGAAGAGGAAAACAACATGATTCAAATGTTCAGGCTTGGGATGAAGATATTCCTTATGTAATAACATTCCCGGAATCTGGAAGATGCACAAAGGCTTGGCTGGTACTAGCAGTAATATCAAGTGAATTAAAATTAGATATGCTTGTTGTAGATCAAAAACACTGCTTAATAGTGTCACGCTGTTATGGTTGGGAAAACAGAGGATTCTGTTTCATAGGGCTCAATGATTTTTCTTCTCAGTCCTCTGAATTTCAATGACTTTCCCAGCCAGGATCCTTGACTTCTAAAGTTAAATCTGTAAGCAAAAACTTGAACTCCAGAAAAACTGAACTCCAAAGCCTTTTCTGTCAGCTGCCTATAATTCAATGAATAATTCATTCTAGAGAGAAGCCCTAACCTGTTCATGGAACCAAGACAGATTAATTAATTTATAATGCATTCCTGAAAGGAAGCTTGCCATCAAACTTGAGGAAGTTCAAAATGTTAATATAGTTCCTTATCTGTTTACAAAGGAGTTGAAAAAATTTAATTGGCTATAAGGCATTCCTAGAACAAAATAGAAGTCAGCAAAGCAGGATATGAAGGGCAGGCAAATCAAGTGTTATTTCCTGATGATGTACTTTGCAACATATTGATACATAACATGGAAACACTGCATTAAAAAGTTAGTTGTTTTTCATTTTTTTAAAAGAAATCTAATATATGGTCATCATATCATAGCAACAAATTTCCTACTAGAAAAGACTTCTATAACAATAATAATTAAAGCCATGAGCTTACTCAGAAGTGAAACCCATCTTTTATTCCCCATTTCATCTTGTAGGCACCCTGTTTAGCTCCTGCTCTCATTTTAATGATCAGGTACTACATATTACCTTCAAATCAATGAGAACTGTTTTCAGCACTGCCATTGATTTTACATGTTTCAGACCAAAATAATTATATATTGAAAAGTGTAGTTAAAATATGCTGAATAATAGCTGCAATCCTTAGAAACAATAGTGCATGGTGGTAATGTTAAATACATTTCAGGGCTGTTAAAGCTGCCTAGGTTATCTGGGATGAAATTAATTTGATTGACAGCATGTTTTTGCTAAATCTGAAACTTGAGATCTTCCAGTCAGCCAAGGGAGAAACCAGAGAAAAAAAAAATCCTTGGAGGTCATCCTGTGTATTAGCTCTGCTCCTGTACATAGAAAAGGTTTAAGCCTCTATCTGCATGATCCCCAATGATGCAGTAGGAATACTTCCAGTGAAGAAAAATTGCAACAGAAAAGGGCATCCCTCATTTTGAAATGTTTCATTTGAGGCATTTTGTTTCAAAAAAATTTTATTGAATTCAAGACACAATTTTTTTGTATCTACATTTTTTCAAATGCAAAAAGAAGCCCCCTTGCATTCTAGCTGCCATGGCCTTGGCCAGGGGCAGTCCATGTGAAGTGGTCTATGAACCCTGGGTTTTATTTTTGGCATTTGTGCTCAGTTACCTCAAACAAGAGTGCTCCATACTAGGAATGAAACAGTTCTCCCTGACACAGCTCTGTGCCTTGTACAATTGCACACATGGAAATGAGGAACTCTCACATCAGACATCTCAACTCTGGCTTTTGTGAAAAGGTTTTCAGAGTATTGCTTTTAGGGCCAACACAAAGCAAGAACCCATATCTGAAATATGAGATGTTGCTGCCCAGAACTGTTGTTCAATTATTCATTGTGGATGTCATGACTTCTTGGCAGTGTTTGGGGAACCACAAATGAACAGCGCAGTTGGTTTTTATGCATTTAATTCAGTTATCCAAACTGTTGGTGCCAGAACTCTCTAGGTTTAAACTGGAAACTAATTTATTGGTGTGAGCTGGATGCAGAAATCACACATGGGCAGAAATGTCCTTACAGGCCTGACCTGGCATGTAGAGTGCCACTTGGACCACCACTGTGACCAACAGTCCTTGAGAATACACACTCTCTTCCCTGTTCCCTGTGGGCATCATGAGTGCTGGCACACTTAAACTACTCATCCATCCAGGTAGTAGCTGGACAAAAAGTTATTTATAAAATGTGCATGTATTTGTAAAGATTCCCATAGGCATTTGCACCCCTGTGTCTCTGCTTAAGGAGCCCTGTAGTCTTTGAGCATAGAAAAGCCACCATAGTCTTTCTGAAAAATATAATCCATTTATTTTTGGCAAGATTTTCCCTTGCTCCTGTTGTTAAGCATTTATACAAATAGTCATGCTGATTTCACTAAAACTACTCAGCTGGATTATGAACTTCTCAGTTCATCCACATGTTTTACAAGAAAGTCCTTACAGAGCAGGAGTTTCCTAAGATGATTAATGTGGTGAAGAGTTTTCTTCCTTTCTTCCTAATGGAGCTCTAACACAAACTTTAGTACACA
This sequence comes from Pterocles gutturalis, assembly GCF_000699245.1. Taxonomy (NCBI): domain Eukaryota; kingdom Metazoa; phylum Chordata; class Aves; order Pterocliformes; family Pteroclidae; genus Pterocles; species Pterocles gutturalis. The sequence goes on along the minus strand of NW_010105331.1, from coordinate 109,782 downwards.
GAAAATTTGACTTGAGTTTTTATGTCTGTGAGTCAAAGTCAGGTATTCCTGTCTTTGAGGAGCTCTATACTTAATTGATGAGCTTGATTTGTTAGGACAGATTGGGAGCAGATGACATATCTAGGTGTAAAAGGTCTATGGTGGGTCTGCTGAGGGTTTTGTCCTGTTTTGCTTACAATCACATGATATTACTTGGTGTGGGGTTTTTTTTTTTTTCATAGTTCTCCTGAGACCAGCTCCAAAAAGGGCTGTACAATGCCAGCTACTGTCAGCCAACAGAAGCTGTAAGAGGCTTAACATCTTCAAAGATTTGGCCTTGCTGGTGACTAGCCCTTTGAAGCCAGCACTTTGCATATGTTGCCTCTAAAGTAGCGTTCTTTCTTTACACTGAATAAACAGTAGGAGAAAAGTAATCATACCCCCTCCTTCCCCAGCCTCTCCCTCCCTCCTCCTTCCACACCCCACTCTGCACTGGGCAAGCAAGTATAAGGTCATCTGCAGGATGGTTTCTTTCTGTGGAATAGTTCCTCTTACTATTTCCCAGACATTAGTGTTTTCTGTTCAGACTGATTGCTTTTGTTTTACTTTACAAGGTCTACTTTTTAAAAAGATGTTTGTGCTTTGTACTTTTATTCTATTCTTAGGGTAGAGAATGTAGTGAATAGGGAATTAATTCAACCCTGGCATTCCTTCAGTTCCTTCACAGCTCCCAAATATACGCAAACTGCTCACCTCCTGCTCACCGTTTACTTTCTTCACGTTTTACCCTGTTGTTTGAATTACTTACTCAAAAAGTATTTTAATATAAACAAGCTGTGAGTTTTTACAGCTTTCTCTGGTACAGCTCAGAGCTTAACTCTCATATGCCTCTGCTGATTCCTCTTGTTCTGACAGGATGCAAGTGGTAATCTTGCAACCAAATGCAAGGCACGGGCTCACTTTCCAAATACCAAAGATAATGTGTCTTGTTTGTAATGAGATTACAATCAAGGTCTGAAATTCCCTTGTCTCAGCAGCTCTGGGGGCTCACACTTTCGGAGGTGACTACGTTTCCTACCGGTGAAGGATTTTTTAGCACTATTTCTGCAGACCTTGATAGATTTAGCTTTGAAATGAGGCATGTTACTGCTCTAATACTATGCTCTTTGGGTAGACTGTTTGTGTGCTCTGCAGACAGCTCACAGCATTTTCAAAGCACTATTATTTCCTGCTACAGAAAGCATCTAAAACTGTATCAAGCAAGCCTGTCTTTTTTAAGGTTTCAAGTTTAGTCTGGGACTAAAACATGTCGGAACAGGCATGAGATGAGTAGATTTCAATTCTGTGTGATCTTTTTTCAGGAGAGATGTGTCCGTATGTGCTCCAGGCATCAACTTGTGTAATAAAAGTTAAACTCTCAGAGGTCTTGATTACTACTTACTCATCTGCAGTGCACCAGCAGTGGAAATGGCACAAAAAGAAACCCCAACCAAAACCAAAAAACAAACCAAAACACAAGTTTTCTCACAGTCTATGAAGTACACCATCACTGTAACACTTTTTAAAGCGGGTCATACATAGCCTAGCTTGACTTCTGACTTATATACATTTACCTGGGAATTTCTGCTTAATTTTAGATTTTTATTAATCTATGGCATATTTTATCACTGGATCTGTTCTGAATTTTTATGGATGCTAAAAAAATAATTTATCTCCTTTCTTCATATGCACGTTACTCTGAATACAGATACTGTTACAATAATTATTATCATGAGAACACTTACTTTTCAAATAGATACAGAGTTCATTATAGGTGCTTCACAGAAACCTTTGTAAAACAGTAAATATCAAGAGTCATTATGTGGCCTTTTCACAAAGGTTTACATTTGCACCTAACAAAAGAGTGACTGATAAACACACTCTTAAAGGCCATTATAGAAAAACTTCTCATCTAAGTAGAAAGTCTGTAAACACTAACCTTTTCCAAGGTCAGTGAAGACCTTTTTTAAAGAAAGGTCTAGATCATCCAGAGCTAGATCTTCTTTAGCAAGTAAGTTTTTTTCCTCACGTTTTGTGAATTTGAGTAGATTCGTGGGCTTGGGTGGTACTTGTCAAGTGACCCACAGCTTAAGTTCTTCAGTCAAAAAATGTGATCCTCAGTATGCCAACTTAGCTCCTGCGCTGATTGTGAAAGAGCCAAAGCCCACAGATGCCTCTGCCTAACACCTCACTGTAAATAAAGTACCTGCTTGTGAGGGTGCACAAGAGCACATTTATCTGCCCATGCTGAGCAGTTGGTATCTAGCTCTTGCTAAAGCTCTGCTGGGCTGCTGCTGGCTCAGGGCTCTCCACGCAGGAGCACACCAACCTCTGCCGCTGGCAGTCCCTCTGTGACTGTGATGGGTATTTGCTCTGTAGTCAGTACAGTCACGCAGGAAGAGACAGACCTGGGTGTAATATCTTCCTCTGCTTCTGAGCTGTGTCTCTCAAGAACATGCCTTACTTCATGCCCAGACACCAGAGGAAGCATCCTAATACACCGGCTAGCTACTGCCTGGGTGGAACAGGAAAGAAGGGAACACAGCTCTTGGATCCTTTCACTGAAGTGTCTGTTTGGCATAGAAATTTAGTATTTAAATGGAACTATGCCCTTCGTCTAGCAATAGTAAGCTTGCCAGCATCAGACGAGAACCTTGTCCTAGTCCTTGTTCTACTGAGTGTTTGCTTATCTCAGTATATACATTCCTTACATAAAATCTGTAAATAGAGGGACAGAAGTCCACACTGATGAGTACTTTTTTTCTACCAAGGGCTTTTTCAAGAGTGGCTTAAGTGATTGCCTTGGGAGAGGTTGTACAATCAGTCAGAGTTATGAAGTGATCCAGGTAAAAACTCACTTCAAGAGGTACAAAGTATGTCAAAAACAGGGAATGAGGAGCATTGAGGAACTGTGTCTAAAATGTTGTGGTTTCTCAAATACATAATGTAGAATTAACATGTATTTTTAGTAGGAACAGAATAAAGATTAAAACATGGATTTTCCCCAGTTCAAGTTAAAAATGAGTTTGTTATAGAATTTCTAAATTAATCAAGACTTATTTTAAAGTCCTCTTTGCAGATCTGAGAACTGGTTTTGGCCTAAGCAGTGATTAAACAGCTAAGGGAAATTTTTCATTGACCTTACTGGAATCTCATTGTCTCTTTTATGAGCAGTGATGTTTCATGCCACAATAAACAAAATATGACCACAGCTGAAGATCATCTAATATGGGTCCATTAATAACAAAAGGGATAAAAATTGTCATTTTTTAAAGGATACATCTGCAGTGTGTGTTTCAGGCAAAGGCTTGCTGCTGGCATGTAATTCAATTCCAGTCTAAAAGCAGCGTGACCTTGTTAACCTTGTTTGGACTTGAGACCACGTTAATCATTGATAGCTCATGTTTAGCCAGTTCTGAGCATGTGCAGAGCAAGTTTATCTCTTCCCTCTTTCAGATGTCGTGTTGATAGGAAGCACCAGGCCAAGATAAAGCCTCATACCAGTAAGTGTTCATTCATCATAGGAATTTCTCTCAGCAATTTTCTTCTTGTCATGATTTAGATTGTCCCATCTTTGACACAAACTTCCATATCCTAGTGGGACAAGAATGATAGATTCAGACATGATGAAAACAGCCATCTATTTATACTCCTGGAAAAGGAAGTAACTAATCAGTAAAGCATTGAGAACACCATTGATGCCATCTAATAACGTTGATTATGGAAGCAGTGTGATCGAATTGCTTTATGAATGAAACTTGGGCAGACTCTGGGCTTGTTAAAACACAGTGTGGTTTCATGCTCTTTTGGCTGTAAGTTAATTGAATCTGACCTATGAGGAAGTTTGTTACAGCTTGTCTCCCCAGAATTATAGCCAATCTTGTTTTCCTAATTAAAACCCTGATTAATGTTAAATTTCCCCAAACTACTCAGAAAAATGTTGTAATTGACAGCAATTATTGGCATCAAAACAAAATAGTTATCAGCTTTTTCTAATTTTAAGTAGTTTTCAAAATGATATCATATGCAAACAATAGCTAATCACTCTGAGAATAATTGTCATATTCTTAACATAAATACTTCAATTATTCACCTAAGAATAATTTTCATCCCTTGTGTACTTGTACCTATTATCTGACACTACAGCTTTTCCTATAGGAAATGCAATATATTTAACCTTTCGATTTTTAAGAGACTTTGCCTGATTTTTTAATGTATTCCCTTGAGAAAAGATTTTATCTTCAATATGACTTAAAAGTTTACATTGGTGTCTTAAAAAACCCCTCAGCTGACACCACAGGATGAACTTAAATCACATCAAAACATGTTGGAAATTCTAGTTACTCTGACTGTGCAAATAAGGAAAATGTACATTGGATGAAACCAAAGACAAAGAAAAGTGAGTTTTAATTTATAACATATTCAACATAATACATGTTAGCTTAGTTACATTATTTGCTTTGGGAAACCTAGGGAAGTATAAAACAACTCTTTCTCATTTTACTTGTAACATTCCATTCCATAGTTGGTGCAACACCCACTTTACTTTTTTAGATATTATTCACTTCATTTTTCCCTCCTCCAGTCAAGCAAACATTTACAGAAATTGAGCAAGTAAAAATTTCTAAGTGAATATGCTCTTTGAAAAACAAAAGTCAACGTGTATCCTTCTGGAAATGTTGAAATAAAGTATTTTAACAGTTCTCTTTTTTTTCCCCTGAATATTGTCAGTCTTCCAGAAATGCCAGCTTTTTTGGTAAATTGTCGCCTCATCAAGATATATTTAGTCAGACCTGCTGTAAATAGAAAATACTGTAAAAGAACATAAAAATGTGGACTTAGTAATTTTGGGCAAATCTGAATAAAACATTCTTTGTAAAACCAAGGAAGCCGAAGTGTTCTTTCCATTGGAAGTGATGTATAAAACGGGACAGACAGAAAACATCTTCAGTTTTTCCTCTCTTCCACACTAACTTGTAACCAGAACTGATGCAGCAGCTACATGTGATAGGTTTGTGTATATGCTTTAGCACCATCTAGCAACCCTCCCAGATACTGCACATCAGTGCCTGCTTTTCCCTTATGCACGTCTTTAAGCAGAAATCTAGGCTATTGCTTTTAATTTCCCCAAATATATTCGTAGATGTTGCCACATAATATGCTTGATTATGAAATAATATCTAAGAGTACTGAGGTGAGTCAAGATAGGATTTCCTAGGTACGTAATGCTTGCAAGCTGCGCCACAGGGTGCCTGGCATCCTGTCTCCAGAACTGTTTGTAAATGGACTGTGACTCACCTTTCACTGATAACGTACAGGCATTTGTTAGGTATGTACTGATATGGTACCACGCAAGGTCCTCTTATCTGGTAATAAATGTAGAAGAGAGGGTCAGCATCAGAACTGGTTTGACTTTATGTGAATTGCACTAAGCTCATTCTTTCACTGGATGTCTTCTAGTGCAAATCAGACTTGTAAAATCTTGCTGTTGTGTATAGCTCTGCATCACCTATTTTCACCTCTATTTCTCTGAAGTAGGCATTGGCTACTGATGATGTGTGGGACATTTGCTTCCAGTACGTACATCCAAGCTCTGGGCTAGACACCAACATGTGGCTAAGACACCACAGTTTTGAGAACTGCGCCGACGGAGGAAAATTTTCAGGTAGTAGCACTGATGTATGTACCTTTTTTCGACTGCTCGTTAAGGGTGTGAAGAACTAAACACTAACACAGTTCAAAATGTCTTTCTGCATAACTACACATACACACAAAAAAAGAACAAAACCAAGGATTTATTTTGCTCCTTCAAAATTAGAATTGCATTTGTTCAGAAGGAAAGAAACTATCCATTAGTGACAAAATATGTCCTGGAAAAGAAGATAAAAATAGCTTTAAATGGTTGTATGCATAGTGAAAGTCTTGTTGCAATGTGTTCAGAGTTGGATTTTCAGTGTCTGAGAAGATGAAAGCCCTTATCTCTCAAATTGAGCTTGTGTGTATACAAAGATTCACAGAGGGAGAAAATCCCCCAAACCAACAAAATAAAAACTGCTTTATCATACACCCAAGCACAGCTTTCAGGTTTTTGTCTGGAGGATGTCACTGCTAATCTAATGCATGATCTGTAATGACAAACACCTTACTGATGATTAGAGCAAATGGTCCAGACTCTTCCATAAACAAGTCTTCAGTGGGTTATGAGGATTTTTCTGAACAAAATAAAACAACTCCAAAATGTGACAAAAATTTTTGCTAGAATCCAGCCTGTTTTGATTAAACATTCATTGGGAAGGTGTTTGGTTTTTGTTTTTTTTTTTTTTTTGGCTCCCAGCTGGATTTCCTTGATGAGATTCTAGCAGAAAAGGTCTAGAAGAGAGCTTGATGAAGCCAAGTCTCCCAAGGCAAGAACCATTATGTTTAAATCACCTTTGAGAAATGATAGTCCAAATTACACTAGACAGCCTCCAATCCAGTGCATTGCTTTGTTATTTTTTTAGAAATATTTTCTTTATTTCTGAACAAAACCTTGTTTTTTGCAACATAATCACACTATTTCTTGTCTTATCTACCCTGAATATAGAGAAGTAGCTCTCTCCGGGGCTATCTTTTACCTAGGCAAAGTTAGTTACACGTCCCTTCTTCAATTGTCTTCTCTTTAGGGTAAAAATCCCAATTCCTTCAATCTTTACTCAGAGGTTTTTAGACCTCTGATCACTCCTGACATGCTCTTGTTACCTGGGGCTTAACGCACTCATGTGGAGCTCTTGCTTTGCCAAAATCAGATACAATGAAAACAAAAGCAAACAACAGCACTGTTAAGAGACAGCATTGCAAAGCACCACCTCTGACCTAAGTTTTATACATACTCTCATTAGTGGATGACTTTGAAAGTACATAGTGGTGTTGGCCTAGTTTAAGTTGAGCATAGATGCTCAAATCTGTTAACAGTTTTATTTTACATCACTCTATGTTCTGATAGGAAGCCATGAAATATGCATAATATTTTGATGTCTGTAAGTTGTCTCCTCTTTAGCAATGCTTGCAGGCTACCAAGAAAATTGTCAGTCTGGATTTGTTTGAAAACAAATGTAATTCACTCAGGGTTTTTAATGCCTCCTGTTTGTAAATAAAAGAAAAAAGGAAGACATTTCTCCTTAGAAGACCTATGTCCTCCATACCATGTTAAATAATTAACAGCACTCACCACGCCAGCAATTATTAGGAGACATCTCCTGGAGATGGCCTCTTACTCTCAACAAACACACTGACTAATTTTGACAAATGCCATTGGTCTCAGACGTGTGCTTACTCCTGCTAGCACATTTAATGATCCGCAGAGCAAGTCCCCTTCTAATACTTAGCAGTTATAGTAAGTACCTCCTACACCCTGCAATTAAGGCATAGTAGGTAAAATAATTAGTCTTACGGAAAGAATGTCAGACAGGAACAAGGGTTTCTAAGATCACAATCATTTCAGCAATAATTGTTGAGCAAACTAGGGATCTATTCAGAAAGATGCTTAAAGACATAATTTCAATGTGAACATTATTTTAAAAGGAGAATTTAAGTGCAAATTAAAGAAATATTCCAAGTGTGTGAATTTAATAAAAATAAAATGTGCTGCTTGTATATTTATAAAAAACATCGCTAAATCAGGATTCCAGTCTTTTTCCAAAATATGTCAGAGGCATAAACTCTTATTCAAGAACCAGTCAGCTAATATGAAAACTCATTAATATCATTTAATTTCACAAGCTATTTCAGCAACAACATTCATACTGTCCTAGGAGAAAAGAGAGAGAAATAATTTAGGATAAAATAAACATAAATGGAACAATAATGTACTTAATTAGGAGCAGAATTGGTATGGCTACCAGATCCTGTGATAGATTCAGGACACGAATTCAAGCCCTGAGCCAAAGTCATGCCAAAGGCATTGCCCATTCAGTGCACTTGCGAAAGGGTGCCTGCTCATCAGACCTGCCCAGAATGCTAGTTGTGTCCCTTCTTTTCATGTCACTGGCCACAGGCACTCCCCAAACCATTGTAGCCCCATAGGTCTGCCGGACAGAGGCAGGCATTTAACCTCCCTTTCATTCAGCAGTCAAGTTTTCTTCTTCCTGAGTCTTCAGTGGGCACTGTCTAACATTATAATCTACATAGTCAGCTTCAGTGAGCTTTTGGGAGATCCTGGATGAAGCTTCAGCAAAGTTGTCCCTGATAAGAAGGGTATAACATATCCCATATCTCTTAAAAATGGAAATCAACCTTGTAACAAGTCCATCTTTTGGTACAGACAACTTCCTTTGACCTTGAAGTCTTTGCTCAGTATAAGAGGCTTTCCTGTGTCTTTTCAGTGGTTAATGTTTAAAGCTACATCAGACTTTTCTACCACACCAGCTTTTGGCTTCTAGTTCACAGATTATCATTATTATTCTAATTCTATTTTACTTTTACTAAAAGGTATTTTCCCATTTTCAAGGGGTTTCGATCTAAAGGAAGGGAAGCAGCAGATGGTTCATACGAAGTCTCATTAGTCTCTCCAAAAGAATGTTTCATTACTGTGTGGGTGGAAACATCCTCTGTTTTCAGTAATTGTAATATAGCAACTGTAATGTGCAGCACACAGTATTCCAGGTTTTATATAGCAATTGCTGTAGCTAAGACTCAGTAAGAGAGGCAGTGAGGTCTACAGCACCATTTTTGACCTTCGGTATGTCACTTTGCTTGTATTTCCTTTTTACTTGTTGTTTCCATCTTACCTTATGGCACAAGTTCTTCAATGCAGAGATTATCTTTCACATATGGTCATGTAACAGGATACAGATGCTTCTGTGCATCCAGGTCTTCTGTGCTCAGTGTAATAAAAATAACAAGAAATGAAACATTGTAGGCCTTTATCCTGATGTGGTATTAATGTGCGGAAAAAGGAGTCTGAGGGTGCAATCCATGAGGATCTGAGCATCAAGCTACAGACTCATGAGTGTAGAGATTAAATTCAAGGCATGAAGTCAGAGCAATTCACACTGCAGTCACTGCATACAGATAAGTAGGCTTTGCTTTTGTCCATAGTGTCAGTTCATAAAACACATTGAAGCAGACAAGGAATGGGGAAATAATACCTAATGGCAGTAGTAGCATAGAATTAGGAATTTACCTGGCTCACTTGAGCGGGTCATGCCATTCTGAGATCCATACTTTATTTTAAGTCAGTTTTGAATAATCCTCAGTTTGAAGAGCATGGAAAGAGGTTTGCATGGTGGAGTATATTCTTACACTGCATCCGTTACAGCAAGCACATCCTTGGTTTTCTGTTTCCTTACTGGGTAACCTGTCTAAGAAAGGACAACAATAAATTACAAATTGTTCTCTTAAAGGAACTATGCAAAAATGTGCTACAAGAGAATACTGGGCTGTAACATTTGCCTATTCTGAGTATTGATACTAGCTTGGACACTTCAACATTCATGAAAAGAGGACTTGTTAAGATCACAAATGATCAAACCAAATACATGACATTTCCCCCCACTACTTCTTCAGTTCGAATTGTGAACGTACATGTATAATCTCAGTAATACTGAGATGGCGGCTGTAACTGCTGGCACTGTGCAACCATATATGCACGATCAAACTGCTTGTGTTACGACAGCCACTTAGTGCAGCAACAGTCTACATTTACTGTGTTTAAATACTGCTTTTGCTACGATCATTATTGACAGATAGTACAAAAGCTGTCTGTTACTCAGTGTAAAAAATATTTTCTTTCCAGAAGAACTATTGTTTGTGATTCCTGAGGTTAGAGTAGTCCTAATAAAGATCAGTTTTATTCTGATTCATAATAGATTTATAATGTGTTTTTTTCAGTAACACTTTCAGTATGTCGGAAAACCAGTATGGTCTTTTTTTTAATTGTTCTAATTTGTTTTCTTCTAGAAAGAAAACTGAATGCTTTTGGGATGCAGAGTTAAAATCACACAAAATGTAATCATTGACAGAAATGGGTTCTCTAAACCTTGAACATAAGTGAGAAGGGAAAGCCTTTATCTGTGTGAGGTGAATGGAAGTGAGTTGCTACCTGCAGCCTGGTGTGAGGGCTGCTGGGGCAGGCAGACAACCATGTTACTAGCTGTGTGTGCTCTTAGTACCTCCACATCTACTGTTTGTTAAATAAATTTGCAGAGGAAGAGAAAAGGAAGGAAAAAATATTAAGATTCCCACTTTTAATTGTGTATTGTTTCTACACTGTGCTTTATGAACTGTCAATGTTATTTTTTAACAGGTATGTTGTGATTTTTCTCATGAGGACGTTCCTTAGGCACATTTTTTAATAATGTGTCTAAATGGCAGGAAAATGTATTTTCTAATGAGTTAAATCTGGATGAGAGTGACCAATTTATGTTAAATTAGTCCAAAATTTTACAATTAAAAAATTCTCTTTTTTTCGGTGTGTTGTAATGTGAACAAGTTAAAACTTTTCAAGGGAGAACGCTGATTTCAGTGTAAATTTTTATGAAAATCTTCCAGCAAAATCACTGTCAGCGTCTAGGACTCAGGATTTTTATGCTGCACACTGCCTGTTTAGAAATGTAGATCTCTGACATCTCATGCCCTGAGATGGGATTTCTCACAGCCAGTTTCTGTCCTCCCCCACCAAAGAGCCACACCATTACCTCTCTTACTCTCAGCCAGACACACCTGGATGGTCACATTTTGGTGACAAACACTTCTTCCCTTGGGAAGGCTTTCATCTGCTGGAAGAGAACTGACCAACATTATGTCAGAGTTTTTATGCTGCAACAGGGAAACTTCAAGCACAAAGACCTGCAGAGCAAGAGGAGATCTTCAGGGGTCTAAGATCTCCCTTGCATGCTCAGCATCCAAGACCATGCAACAGAGGGGTTAGTGCTAGGGCATTATGCTAGCTCCAAGAAATTTAATTTTTGGTTAAAATCTCTAAAAAAAAATTATTTCTGGTCTGATCTCCTTGTTCTTCTCAGCCTGTGAGTCTTAAGCATGGAAATCTGGGGTGCATTATTTTTTTATGCCTGTATTTTCTTTTCTTCTGTTGTAACAGCTGAAGTTTACTAGAATGATTTGACTTTTGGAGCAAAAGAGCATAATGTTATGACTACATATTAGAAAGACAGTTTTGATGCTACCCAATACATTGGAACAGTCTGTTACTCCTTTCTCAGCCAAGCAAAATCTACTCACTTGTGCATTTTTGGCAGTAATTTATGTTTTGGAGGAAAGCGGCTATTGTTTTGGTGCCTGATATCATAACAGATCTTAACTCTTGCATTCAATGTGCACTGGACAGTTACAGGTATTAGTTTTAGTGGTGTTTTACCTAAATTCTTGCAGCAACATCTACAAATCATATTCAGACAAAACTTATATAAAAATAAAGCACAAAAGCTCAAAGCAATCAAGGGTGGTGAAAAATCTTTCTTGAGAACTGCATTAGCATGAAATAATAAAAAAAAATACCCTCCATCAAAACAAAACAACCAAAACCCCCTAACGGCCATTCATCTCATTCATCTGATATTAATTTTCAACACAAGTAGAAATAAATGTGAGGAAAACAGTCTAGGAATTAAGATGCAAATAACAATATGGAGCTTTCTGCATTGCCTGAGTGTAACCACAGTCACTATAATGAGAAGTAACCCTCTGCATTAAAATGTCCTAGGTCAGGTGTGCAGACAACCTCATACTTGCTGTACTCAGATAACAACTTAAAATAGTTTGCATAAGGATGAATTCTGAGCACGTTAAAGCTTCCCAACTGACAAGACAGATAATAAAATTCCAGGCTTATTGCTGGCACTTTGCAAAGCACAAAGCACAGGCAACAGTTACAGCAAGAACCCTTATATCACCCATGAATTAGTTGTTCTTTGCCCACCTATAATGCTGTCCAGGACTTTGACCACAAACACTTAAGTTTGATCGGAAATCAAACCCTCCCATCCTAAAAAAAAACCTTAATGTGGAGAATTTTAAACTGCTACTTCTTAATTTTCATGATTTCCTGTTTCTGAGGGAAATATTTTTTTGGATTAAAGTTTAACAAATTCATGTAGAATTCAAAAACTTTTGGGAAATAAATTGTCAACAAAATGAGAAGATTGATGTCTTTCACTGCTACATCTCAAAGCAGCTCATTAGCTCTGAGGCACTACAATGTAATGACTGACAATCTGATGCTCAGCATCACTCGCTCCCTAGTAAAAGAATAAGGGAGTAAAGGGAAGCTTGGCTCTCAGGCCAGGTGATTAGGGACTTCTCTGTAGTGTATTCTCCCTCTTGCTTGTTTTCTCTCCCTAGCACACTAAATGTTTAATCAGCTGCTGCAACGCTAGGCACTATGGATTGTATTGTCACTGACAGTCAGCGGTTCTGCAGAGGGCATATGGCTCTGGATCACAGCAGGGACTTAGAGCAAGTCTCTGCATCCTGTCACCCATCATCCCATCCACTCACCCCCTCTCCTTCCCCTGGCTTGAAATCCCAGACTCAGTTTAGGCAATACCAAAGCTCATGTTGAATTCAGTAGAGATTTGTTCTATCCTTTGCTCTAAATTTCTGAAAAGAAAAAAAAAAAAAAAGAACCTTTTGATTTTTCTAAGGGAGAATACATCGTTAATATCATGGTGGTAGAGTACACGATAGACATATTTAGAGGTTCTCCACACATAGCAGCATTTCCGTTGCCTAATATTTCAACTCTTTTGGACAAACAAACATGGTAAAATAGAATACTGATATAATGAAATGTCATTCATCACTGCGTGTTACAGATGATGTTACAGAAAGCGCAAAGTATAGAAATCTGTGTACTGAAACTGAAATTCATCTTCAAAAAATCAATGTGCTAAGTAATAATAACTAACCTGAAAGAAAATATATTTGCAGAAACTCAGCTACGTGTGAAGAAAATGGATGCGAGTAAAGAACAAATGCTCAGCTAGAAATAATGCAGCAATTTTTTATCTGCTCAAGATTTATCTACAGAAAATCTTAGCTTTTTTTTTTTTTTTTCAAATCAAATATTTTAAGCTACACCAAATTCACACAAGATGTATTTTATGTCCCAGAAAGGCTTCATTTTGGGGGGTCAAAGGTCCACCTTTCTGTTAAAACCAGACTATAAAAATCTCACAAAGATATAAAGAAAGAGAATCCCCCAAATTAGCCAGTACACCAGAACCAGAGAATGCTTAAAGCAGTCACACAGTCCATAGGCATGGGCATGCTACATTAAATAAGAACTTGTCAAGTAGTGTTTTACTATTCAGTGATCAGATTTAAACTGAAAAAAAAAAAAAAAAGATAAAAACTCTTCACACTTCTAACAACTGTTAAAAAAACTTCATTGATATTTGTATCTAAAATGAACGTAAAATATGTTAGAATATTTTAATTAACTTGAGTTAGGTTACTTATTCTGACTAACTCCATCCCTCACGGCAGGATGCTCTGAACTAAGGCCGATGTGCAGGAGAAGGCTGAAAGCCTCATAACATTCAGACAGTTCTCAAAATCGCGGCAAACTGAAAACAAAAACAACTATTTGTACATTAAAAAGTCCAGACGTAGACAACCCACTAGAGTGTGTGAGGCTGGGATCAAGGCAAATCCTAGAAATTATTACAATACTCAAGGACTGAGCCAGAAAAGTTCTTCAGGACCACTATATGTATTGTTTTGCAATACACATGAAACTAACTCCTACTGTAATGACCATGGAAGAGTGCCCTGACACTTAGCGAGATTTCAGTCATGGGGAGACAACATCACACATTGTAAATGCCATACACACAGAGACCTCAGCCTGCCACACAGGAACATCTACAAAACTCTTGAATTCATGTGGTTCCATATCTACCAGACCCAAAACAATATGCTTCATTTGGTTATCCCAGTGAGGAAGTAAAATACCCAGGCAGAGGGCTTCCATGATACTACCTGTATACTTAATTCCTAGCCTGACTTCTGGGAGGACAGCACAGATTGACTGCTAAAACACTGGGGAAACACAGTCGTTAGTGAAACATGGACCTCTGACAGCAAACCAGAAGGACCAGTGCAAACTCCAGGACACAAGAGACAAAAGGATTTTGCCAGTATCTCAGACATTCCTAGCGATGAAGATACTACCAAAAAGTGAAATTGTGTTTGAAGCAAAAGCAATTTGAGGAATTATACTATAGTGACATATTGCAGAATTTGGCATCCATTTAGTACTCAGTGCAGCATGTAAAAGTGCCTGGTGGGCTACTGAGCCTGCCTGTTGTGAAATGTCTTACCCAAAAAAGCACACAGCAGTCTCATTACGGAGGAGCTTTGAGATAAATTATAGCTAAATCTATTAAGAGATATAGACTGTTATTACAATGTCTTTCAAATTTGTTTACTGAATAATTGAATATCTTTAGTTCTGGATTAGGGCCCATGAACTATAGAACTCAAGGGCTGTTGCTTTTACTTATATATTCTTTAAAAGGAGCTAAATATTTTTTTTTCCCCCGTCTTAAATTATTTACGCTTAACAAGCTCAGAAAAAATCCCTTTCTCCCATAGCTTATAACTTTAAATTCACTGAAATGTATAGGCAATGTTTTTCTTATTAAAAGTTTGCATCTCAGAGTTTGATGAGTAGAAAGTCTGCTCCCAAATTGTTTTAATTACAAATGCAGTCAAGAATGCCTCTCATTCTCTTCTAATGTAGTTCAGATTATAGAAAATTAGAGCATAAAAAATTTTCCTTTAGCCCCCAAGACATTTTTAAAAGCAAGATGTTCCTTTTTCCTTCACTCAAATCATTCTGTTGTTCCTGCCTGAGAACAATGCCTAACTCATTTAAATAAAGCTTTTTTTTTTCTTTTTGCTGTTGCTATGTAAGCAATACAAGCTGCTTTCTTGTTTCATTTTATGATAAATTATCTTTTCAGCACCAGCAGTTGGTTTCAGTGTCTGTCCACTGGATCTGAACATAACTTCTCCATGAAAAATCAGAAACAAATTTGGACATGCAGTTGGCACTGATGTCTAAATGAGGTCCGCTGAGACTTATCAGATCTTAAGAGAAATCAACAATCAACCAGCTCCAGAAATGCAGCCTAAGCACCATGTCAGCGATGATTCTCTCAACAAAAATAACTGTATTTGTAACACTTGCTGTAAGCAAGCATGAAATTGGTGCCAGTCTTGAAAGAATAAATCTGCGGTGCTGTATACAGAAGTACTTCATGCTAGGAAATGGACTTTAATTAGAACATCACTGGTGTCAAATTTCTAATAAAATGTTTAAAGACAAATGGAGATAGCAGAACCTTGGGAGCTCTGCTAATGTAGAAACAGCTGTTAATTGCTGGGGATTTACATTTTTACATTAGCACAAAGTCTGATTTGATAAAGACACACAAAGGCTTTGTATGTGCCTAAGCTCGTTTCAGACAGCCTTGTAGAAGGCATGTTCAGCCAGCATGGAGGATCTGCAAGCTTGCAGAGCCCTCACCACCACCTCCTCTGCTGGTGCAGCCCACAGGGATTAACTTCCACCGATGCTCATGCTCAAATTTTATTAGTACTTGAATGCAGAGATTACCACAGACTACCTGCTTCTGCATTTAGAGGTAACCCAGTTTTACTCAGTCTTTCCTAAGGTGACTGGAAGACAGGGAATGATTGCCGTTTTGATAGCCTCATTGACTGCTTCCTTGAATCTCTCCCACCACCACTGGAGCATGACATAACTGTCCTCTGAAGCATAATATTCTGCTGAGCCCCACATGGATTTTCAGTAAGAAATTTGATAACAGATTATTGCTTCTCTTCAGTGAATGACCTGAGCTTCTCCCTGGGGTCTCCGAGGACCAGACCATTAAAAAGGTGATAAATGTAAAGTTACAGATAGCAATGCATGGAAACAGTTGAGGGAAACAGATCCAAATTGCTTCTATCGCTCCTGAAGATGCAAGGTATGGTGGACCAGTGAAAGAAATATGGGCACATGGCCAACCCAGGTAAGAATCTTAAAAAAATAAACCAAAACCAAAATCAAATTCTCCATCCCCCATGAAAAAAAAAACCCAAACCAATAAAGACAGTAATACCATACATATGTTTTTCTTTCCTACTCAAAATCCAAATAAAACCTTCAAATTGACGTATTTTCTTTTCACAAAATGAATAGTTTGAAGCTTGGATATTTCAAAATGTCTCTAAGTACTTTCAAAGTCATAAAAGAATTCACAAACTCAGAAATGGTAATTTGGGAGGTGTGAGGTGGAGAGAATCTGTTGAGAGAAATAAGCTAGAGGTGAAGTGAACACGTAGGACACGATTTTCTTTTGCTTGCACTGCCTGAGGAGAACAGCTTTATATAAGGCAGATGCAGTAGGGCATCTTTTTTTTTCATCTGCTGCAGTGATTTTTCAATCCTGTTGGCTAAGTAAAATCTGCTGTTCTGAATAGCAAAGCATTCACTTCTGTGTTCAATCATCTTTAAGGGACTTATAGTTGTAAAGCATCTTCAGTTCATCCAAGGAAGGCTTATAATACCAAGCTGAATGTGTTTTCAAAGGCAGAGAGTGCCCAGAAACACTGTTATCTCACTCTGTTGTAAATAACAATTAGACATTTTTAACAAGTTCTGCTAATTCAGAATTAAATAATTAAAAGTTACACATTAAATTGCAAGAAACACTTCTGAGATGAAGTTCATTTTATGAAGCTATTTCAAATACTAAATTTTATTACAACACAGAGTTTTTACTCCTTTAATTGAATTTCTAGCACTAAAAGCTTGGTAATTTGAATATCTAAATGATCTGTAAGGAAATAAGTGGAGTTATGTATATTTTATAAGTGATAACAATCAGTTATGTCACACATCTACGGGATAGCTTGTGGCATTATCTCAGATGCAGCACAGAGAGATGCACTTGGTGATTCAGTCCCAGAAGAGGAGAGGACTAAACGGGGGTTCATTAAGTTGTACTTCCATCTCTGGCAGTGCTTGTTGCAAGGACACAGGGAATGGGGACAGCTTTAGTCCTGATCTACAGTTCTCAAGCTATTCCCTCCTGCTGTCTGACCCCACAGGAGTTCTCACCGTCTGTCCCGTGTAAGAGGACGGCTGCCTTTATCTCAGGAACAGAACCCTTGATGTATGTGGTCTGGTCAGGAAAGCAAAATGTTTGCAGTTAGTCACAAGATTCAGTAAGGGCAGAGGAGTCATTATAATCCTCAAAATCCTTAAAATAAATTGTAATAACTTTCAAATCACGTGTAAACATAGACCATGTTCTTGTTATCATGCATTACCTTTGAATTGTCAATACCTGGGCAAAACTGTAAGGACATATTGTAACACATCCTTTTATTAAGTAAACAAAAAAGAGCTTTCTTGCTTGAGGGATTCGCTGCTGAATATATTATTAGGTATTACATAAATACGGAGATTAACCCCTCTGTACTTTGTTTATCTGGTATGAAAACCTACTGCATTGGCAGGCATGGTGATCATGCTGCAATGAACTGGAAAGATAAAAGCCAATCTAACTATATTTATTATGCAAGAGCAGTCAACAGTCAAGCTAATAACATTTTTTACAATTAACTTTGGTAGATGTGAATTGAAAGGAGCTAGAGCTGGATGATTGGGTTTTTTTCTGTGCAGGTTACCATTTGACATGAGCACATTTACAGATTAATCGTTACTGAGAAAGAAGAAATCCAAGTACCAAATTCTGACATTCTAAAAGAGCTCAGTGTTTTAAAAGACAGCTTTGCTGGATTAAGGACAGCAAGATTTGGGTTTAAAAGCTGAATGATGAAACTCATAAATAGTTTTGAAGATGCAAAGTCAAGAAAATAGTAAATAAAGGTCTTTGAAGGATTAACTATAAAAATGATTTCACTAATCACTACTTATGAAGGAATGACCTTCAACATAAATAGAGCTATTTTTTCAAACCAAAGTCAATTTGATGGAAACAGATCTAACAGGGAATAAAATCACAAATTGTCTGCGATCAAAATGCTTTGTGCAAGGTCATAAAAGCATTCAGTCCATCTGTCAATGGTAGGGCACTCGTATTTTAGGTCTATGGTCTCTTCTTGATGGTGAAGTGTGTGATATAATAGACTTATAGAGTCTAAGGCCAAAAGGACCCTTAGATCATTTATCTGACCAACATCATAGGACATCACATTTCCCTTATGCACCTCTATGCTGAGCCCAACAGTTCTTATGGACTGTGGATTTGCCATAAACTCTAGGAAAGGCATATTTTTGCATGGTCTGTGGAACAAGGTTATAGACTCAGAGAGTGATTAGGTCACCTGCAGTCCCGCATGGGCCATGTAGGCCACTGCAAGGAAGTGGCTTGAGTCTACCACGTACTGAGGAGGCAAGATAGGAAGGCTATCTCCACTCACCTTTACAGGAGAGCTCCAGCCAGCATTAATGCCAAACAAGAGCTTGAGATACATAGTGGCTAGTCCTAGAGGGTGGAGAAAGCCCCTTCCAGCCTCAGTCATGGTCCCCACCTTCTCCATAAGAAAGAGAAGCTCTGGGCCTCGCCCCATCACCCATCTTCAATTTTTTCTCTGTCCTTCACTGTTCTTTGATGGGAATGAAACCTTCAGTTCCTGTCCTGGGGGAGAAAGATCTAGCAAAATTCAGTTGACCTGTGCTGCAGAGAAGCTTTGAGAGGGCTCCAGGGTCCATCTGGCCTGTATTAACTACCTGGTGTATTGAGAAAAGTGTGAAAGAAGTTGGTGTCATAAAAGTATGAATTCAGCATAGCTGTAGACACAGGGGTCCCTTCTGAGTACAGATCAGCATCCAATAATCACTGGGCACTACAACTGTTTTTCTTATACAGACTGTAGTCTACAGTCTTCATTTTAGTGAGCAGACAACCTGCTTGTACAGTGGCTTTACTCTGGCTGCTTTTTTTTTCAGGTGATTCTTTGATTTATTGTTTTTTTTTTATTGTTATTGCAAATGCCTCAATGGTCTAGTGCACTATTTAAAGGGAAAATTCTTGTTATTAACAAATTATCTGTAGAGTTGAAGAAGCATAAAGAACACAAAACAGATGAGAACAAAAAAAAAGAGAGCTGAAAAGGAAACATTCACTTGTCTAGATACATCCATTTTTTTCACTAGAAATAGAGACCACACATCCTGTGTATTCTGAGTTGCAAATTGTCAAGCAAATGAATTAATTAATCATTAACTGAGATTAATTTTCTTACTTTTCCCACTTCAGAAGAAAGAAGAATTAGAGATGATCATGTAAGTCTCAGTCCACTGAAGCATTGGCTCTACTAAGGTTTGGATCAAACCCCAAGATTTAGGGAGTTTTACAGATACAAAAGCAATGAGAAGGAGGGACCTGATTGCAATAACCAGGCTGCAAGATACAGTTCCTTATGGTGGGCAAAAAAGCAGAGATGAAAAAGAAAGAGAACATTTCTTACTTGTGACTTGATTAAGGGGGACTGGTTCAAATGATAATATAACAAGGCTTCCACATGGATTATCACAAAAAAAGGGAAATAGTGATATTAACAAGAATTGTTTATTCTGCTAATGAATGCATTCTGTAGAGAAAAATGTTAGGAAAATCTATATGGAATGGATAATGGATCCATGATCACTGGATGACATACATAACAGAGCATGTTAATCCAAGCATTCAAGCAATCTGAAGATAAAGTGGATTATAAAACATTAAGACTCAAAATAGAAATGAGACATCGTTAGATCTTTCGATAAGTGAAGAGGAACTAAGCCTGGCCTGGACTCAGCTGAGATGGTTGAATTTGTGTAATTTTTATATTGTTGGATGTAACAAGAAGTATGACCCTGGGAAGGGAAGAAGGAAACTAACACGACAACAACCCAAAACCTACAGCATGCTTATTCATCACATCGTGCAAAGTATCACCTCTTTTTCCCCTACGTGTTACAGTAAGAACTAGAGGTGGCAGGTTTGGAAAAGACAAAGGAAGTGTAATAGTTTTGACTGCAAATAAGAGAAATGGAGCAAGTGACTAGGCATCTCTTGGATAAATAGAGGTCTTTTAGATCAAGAGCTGAAATATTGTCTTTTTATAAAGAGCTTTGAGAAGCTCATAGTCGAATCTGACAGTGTCCTGAATATCGCTGGAATATTTCTACATTTAGAGGAGCACTTTACAAAATTCCTGTATTTATTTGTAACTTCTTTATTAACATGTTCCATTTATCAGTGTTATCTATTGTTCTCCCTGAACCACCCAGAAGCACAACTGTCATTTTTTTTTTTTTCCTTTCTAGGCAACTCCATGGTTCTATCACAGGGTTGGCTTATTCAATCCAAACATTACCTATTGATATGAAAAGGATAAAGTTGCAATTCATTCTACTGCTTGTGGTCCCTGACAGGTTTATTTTAGAGTTCAGGAAAGTGCATGCCACAGCCAAACCATGGTGTAAGTGGACATCTTGAAAATGGGAACTTGTAAGGTTTTTAGTTAAATTTTCCTTTGACATTTCAAAGGAAAATTGGGCAGATCTCCTCAAATTAGTGCAAAGGCAGAGAAACCTTTACAAAGAATATTGTTAGGCCTGTGAATGATAAGTGTTACTTTTCATACTCAGTGAACAGGGAATTTTTATGTCTCAAAAAGAGAAAAAAAAGAAAGGAGTAATTAGACTCTTTAGTGGTAAAATACAGGTATATGAATAGCTTCAGAGAACTGTATATCCACAAGGTCAGTTCAACATTCCTGTTAATTTGTACCTGAGATTGTTTCCATTATGCACAACTAATACTGCCTTTCCAGAGACTCCTGAGTTGTAAATAAAGTGACAGACTTTTATGTCAGTAATTGGGTAGTATTGAGTTATTGAGAAGTGGGCTGAAGGAACATGATAATGTTAATGAAAGCTCTTGCACAATGCATGTACTTGAAAGGAGTACAAAGGTATAACTTGTCTAGGATGGCCTATTTCAGTAGTCAGTAAGAAGATTAATATGATGGTGTCAAACAGAGATAATTGATACCAATTTTATGTATTTAAGTTTCTATCAAAGAAATGCACTGAAATCCATCATTCCATTTGCAGTGACAAGCTGGTGTAATAGCAGCAGAATTTTTAGGTTTAATTCTTTTATAACTTGTGATAAGCTGTTATTCTGAATTATCAAGATTATGAACTGGCAGATTTAAAGATCACACTTGGGGCTCAGTAATGCTTTCCATATGAAGAAGGTATTAAAAAAGATGGGAAAATATTTTCTAAGAACTGAGCTGCCAGGAAACACTGGAACCATATAAAAAGCTTTTCAGCTATAAAGCTACCACACTTCTCTTTTCTTTCTGATAGATCCCACACAGAAAGCCTGTTCAGGTAGTGATCACAGCATCACTTCATACTTTTGTGCGCCTCTGCAGCAGTACCAGACCTTTCATCACCACTTGCCATACACCCAGAAATCCTCACTTCCCCAGCGTGCCCTAGAGACCCAAAGAGTCCTGAGTGCATTCAACAAGCAAGTGCTGTGTGGTGACTTGCTATTTAAACAATCAGCACAACTGCTTGGAGAAATATCAATTAACAGTGGATGAGCAACACAACTGTTCTTCATGTGCACAGGTAACCGACCTCTTCCAAAGATCGTCTTCTTGGGAAGGACGGAGGTCCATCAGGGAACTCTTGAAAGGTTTGTGTGCAGACAGCAGTTGTACTGGAAAGGGCACTACCTTGACCATATGCAGAACCACGTAGGAACACACAATGTTTCCTGTAGTCTGTCCTGACTGCTATGCACATATAACCTCTTGTCTTGAAGGTTACTGATGTTGAACTGTTACTGCTTGCTCAGAACTATCCTGAGCCTGTCTGACCAATACAAACACAGACAAATCTTCCATAGCTCTCCTACTAGGCAAGTAAGTTACAACGCATTTTCTTCTTCCTTCAGAGATGCTTCATCAGAACATTTTGTTCCCATTCAGGTTGAGTGGAAGTACTGCATTATCATTTTATTTATGGTTTTCTTGCAGTCCATTTAGCCACAACCATGTTTGCATATCCATGAAAATTTAAAAAATAAACAAACTTTTAATATGAATACTAAAGATCCTGCCTTCCTGCAGACTGATGTTTAAATAAATTCTTTGGCATTCCTTTCCTCCTTCAGCATTTTTGTTTTATTTTCTGTTGTGCTGCACAAAAAATTGGTATATAAATACATCACCCATCTCCATACAGTTTCAATATTTCACTGACTGGTAATTTATTAAAAGCTTTTACAAAAACTTTCTCTAAATTAGAGCATATACATGTCACTGGAGTAAACTTAATGGTTTGTTTACTGATAAATGAAACTGGGAATGCAACATGGCAATTTCAACTTTGCAATGATTTGTGTCCGTTGTTTTGTCTTAATTTTTCAATGCTGACAATGCATTTACAGGGCCTATGTGATGTGAGTGCATTTTTACTGACTCTGTGATGTTCTGACATGCAAAGTCATGTGGGTTTTTTTATTTTTCAAAAAATGAGTAACAATCCTAAATGTTTCCATATTCTTCTTATTTAAAAAGCATAGACCTTACATTTGTGTTTGGTTAAGATAAAGGCTTCTTACTTTCTTGTCATTGATGATGTTTAATCACCAGCAATTTAAAGAAAAAATATTTCGAACTACTTATCTCTTACACTTACTTAGGGTGGATATGGGGCTTTTAAACTTTTGCTCATCCAGGCTGCAAAAGGCCCACGTGAAGAAACACTTTAAATAAGACCATTATATGACAAGACCAAAATTCCTCAAGATGCTTTACAGAAGCCCTGTCCAACATGGTAAGTTGTTCTCCTTCTCCTGGTCTCTGTGTTTTCCGTGACTGATTACAAAATGGAAGACCAAGACCACAGATTCATTCCCTCTCAGTAAGCCTGCGCCACCCCATATGTTCCTTCCTAACACCTGATGCATTAAGAAGACTACACTATTTGTCATTTAAAATATTTTCAGTGGAGAGCTTGGGATGCTGTTAAGTGACTTTTGGTAACAATTTCCTGTTTATCCCAGAAAAAATGTGTGTGTGGGTGGAGGTATGGAGGTATGGTAAAAAAAATTCTCTAAATAAAATGTTCAGTTAGAAAATGAAAATATTTCAGTTCAGATGAGCTGCTGCTGTTCTTCACTGGAGTTTTATTTTTTGCTGTGTTTCATCTCTGTTCTCTATGGGCTCATTTATTTGTCTTGAATTTTTCTTAACTCAAATATATTTTTTATGAAAAAAATCTGTTTTTCTCAGCAGGTCCCAAGGCTTGGTGATTGTGGTAAGAGGTAGAAAAGAGTAGAGAGATTTCTTATTGCCTGCTTTGTACAGGGAATATCAGCATATTATTTATTTAGTATTAATATTATGTATTATTATTAATACAATATTTAATGTAAAGTCTAATTTATGTGTAAAGTTAGATGATGAATCATATAATATGGATCATAATATAAAATACATACAATATGTAAGTTTATTTTTATACATATAAACATCATAATATGTAAAATGTGCAATGATACATTATTTCTTATACTAATAAAATTAATATGCATATTATGTATTTATGCAGCTGCATCTGCAATTTGGCCTTCCTCTGAGAGAACTGGAGGCCATTAGTCTCGTAAAAACTGGGATATAATATTCTAAAACCTCATGAAAATGGAGAGACTTTTTTTTTCATCTTCCTTCTTTAGATGACTATTAGCTATCTAAAAAAGCAAACATGCAAAAAAATTCATCAACCAATGTAAGTATTTGATATTGTAAGTCAGAAAATGCACACGCATTTAAAAAAAAAAAGTTGCAAAGGCAGATATACTGCTTGTTGATGTTTACCTGGTTTAACAGTTACTTGCAATGCATGAACACAGTTCTCCTGTTGCGTAAAAAACAGACCATGGCCAGGATATTGCAGTTGTCCAGTGATGACAGCTTTTATTGGACTGATTTCATATAAGAGCTCCTAAAACCTCCACACAGGAGCAAGCCATTGATAACTTCGTCTTCCAGTGTCCCTTACTGCAGTGCACAGAAGCAGACCTGGGAGCAGGGACCAGGGCTTCAGGCTCCAGCACCTTCCTGACCAGGAGCCCCCCCTGGAACACTCCCACAAAGCCACGCTCTGGCTTGCAGCTGTGGTGGCAGGGCTTCCAGGAGAGGGCACGTAAATTTTCCCTGATGACCAAGGGCCCTGGGCTCCTGTTGAGCACGTGTTTAAAAGATCCTTTTGACAAACCTACAGAAAACCTATGCAGAAACTTCCTTTAAGACAGCACTAAAAAACCATGTTTCTCCTTGTGCAATTTAAAAGTTCTGGCAGAAGCTTTCTTGGACCCCTGTTTGAACATTGCGCTTCTTGGAGAATCTTCTTTTAAAGATCCATTTTTCAGGGCAGTTCCACAGACGCTGAACCAGTGCTGCTGCAGCAGGACCATGTTTAGCCAAACCTACTGCCTCAGCCAGCTGAACGTGTGACTGCAGGAGCACTGCTGCCTGAACCAGATGGCCACTGATAAATGGCAGGGTTGGCCCATGGCAACCCTAATTTAGATCAGCATATGCTGATCTGAAAATCACCAACCATCTTCCCCAGGTTTTAAATTTTACTATGCTAGATGTAAATCCTGTGAGAATTACATCAGTTACAATGAAGTGTAAGAAGCTCTATATGTTTTTTTCTGGTTATGCATATGCTAAGGCTGAAAATCAAAACTAGGGAATCTTAGAATATGTTCTCATATTCATTATGACTTGAAAGCTAGTTGAAAATAAGACCCAACTAGGTAACTATATTTCTCATAATAGATACAAGTTCTCATGAAATAAATGTAAAAATGGCAAAAAGCCAGCACGTTAAATAATATGGAATTAATTTATCAGTCTGTAGTACAAAACAAAACATGATTCGATTTAGTTAGGTAAAGAACAAGGAAAAAAATATTTTAATTTTGTTGTCCTTATTACTGTATCTGGCCCTTTCCTGCTCAGATACAGGCTTTGCTTGTACTTCAGGCTCTTTGTTTCACATTTTTCTTTAGCAAGCCTGCTTAGTGACACGGTGTTCTTTGCCACGACAGTTTTCGGCTGCTTTTTCCTCTTCCATTATCTACTATAGAAAAACAAGAAAGCATGAAGATACTTACCTACACTGGGAGTGGAATATTTACATTTACCAATACCAGAGTTCACAGTAAAGATATGAAGATGAAAAGCTGCGGCAGGTTCAAAGCTCAATCGCCTGACCTATTAATTTCAATCAATACTGACAAACCCTAGAGTGCCTTATAGGCCTGCTTCTTAGGTCAAGAGCAACAGACAGTGGTGAATCAATGTTGAATAGATTCCTACATGTTCTGGTACAACTGCTTTCCTCATCTGGGCAACTGTAAAGCAAAACAGCATGTTCCACCTCATGTTACCTGGAATATGCATTGGCTAGGCTACATTAATAGGAGAGATACAATCCCTGGACATCTTCACTAAACCCAATCCTTTCTCGTTTACCAGTAAATTCTGAAAAAGGTATGTTTCAAGTCTTTCACACACATTAACTTCACAAATTTACATAAGAAAGTTTCTGCTTAATAGAAGCAGTCTTTCTGTTTAACAACAGAGACTGAGGCTAAAGCCCCACTTGGCAAAGACTATGGATGTACTAAATTTCAGACTTGGGAAGGACCCTACCTAATGGATCTTAACTCCTATCAGGCTTTCATTTAAGACCTCTTTGTTATAAGTCAAACCTGTCCACTTTCAGACTTCTGTATGGCTGAGATTTAGATCCAAACTTTTAGCCATACTGCAAGTGGCAAAGTTTGGATAACCCCTAAACTTTAGGATATTTTTTCCTGGTTCCTTAGAATGTGATCACAAACATAAATTAGAAGTTGACAGTTGTCCATCCTGGAAATTAGCAAGGTTTCAAAGTGCAGTCATTCACTTCAAACAAAACAAAGGTAAGCTAAAGTCCAAAATCTTATTTTTTTTGTGGTGTGATGTTCATTGTCACTGGTATCCTCCTGCCTAATAATCTTACTTGCCCTCTACTTTGAAAATGTGTCTGTGTATTTAAATGACTAAAAGCTTTGCTAAAATAATTGGGAAAGGAATTAACATTGATATCAGCTGCCTGAATTAATGTAAAAGCCAGATACAGTCTTCAGAGGGGTGGTCTTCTTTGTATTACACTTATGTTCATGCTAGAAAAAGAACTAGACTAGAAATCTTAGTGTAATCAGGCTTAAACAGATGGCATTTAGAACAGACAGGAAAAAGATATTATGTGCTCTGACATTACTTATGGAATATAAATGAGAGCAGTTAAAGATAGCGATGGATCAATTCTGATCCAATTCCTTGTGAGTGAAGCTCCACATCAGCATAGCCCCATGGTTTTAGTGAGACTTTGTGAAGATCATAGAATCTTAGAATGGTTAGGGACCCTGAAGATCATCAAATTCCAACCCCCTCCTACTAGCCCAGGTTGCTCAAAGCCTCATCCAGCCTGGCCTTGAACACCTCCAGGGATGGGGCATCCACAGCTTCTTTGGGCAACCTGTTCCAGGGTCTCACCACCCCCACAGTAAAAAATTTCCTCCTAATATCTAATCTAAACCTACCCTCTTTCAGCTTAAAACTGTTACCCCTCATCCTACAACTACACTCCCTGATCAAGAGTGACTCCCCATCACTCCTGTAGCCCCCTTTAAATACAAGAAGGCTGCTGTAAGGTCTCCCTGGAGCTTTCTCTTCTCCAGGGTGAACAACCCCAACTCTTTCAGCCCGTCCTCATAGGGGAGGTGCTCCAGCCCTCTGACCATCTTCATGGTCCTCCTCTGGACTCACTCCAACAGATCCATGTCTTTCCTGTGCTGAGGACTCCACAGCTGGACACTGTACTCCAGGTGGGGTCTCATGAGAGCGGAGTAGAGGGGGAGAATCACCTCCCTTGACCTGCTGGTCACCCTTCTTTTGGTGCAGCCCAGGACACGGGTGGCTTTCTGGGCTGCAAGTGCACACTACTGGCTCATGTTGAGCTTCTCATCAGCCAACACCACCAAGTCCTTCTCCTCAGGGCTGCTCTCAATCTATGCCGATGCATGTGTCAGTCCATTTATCTTGGATTTTAAAATTAAAGAAAGGAATGACTAAAGGTGAATCCTGTCTGGCTAGGAAATGCAATTTGAATTTGAAAAGAAGGAAAACAGTTAAGTTCTCCATGGGGTGTGCATCAGTAAAGCTTTCAGGCTCTTGACAGCTACAAGGATCTTCAAAATGTTTAGGGAAGTTGAAAAGTACTTACAGAAACCCTGAATAATGAGGAAAGCAACTTTAATGAGGCTAACCTCAGGGAACACAGGGTTGTTTTTTTTTTTTCCCTTACTGAGTGGTATTCTGCTTTAGGAAGACAGTTGTAATTGTTAAGATAACTTGCTGAAATGATTTTTTACCATCTTTTTTCTTCAGTTACAATTAGAGGTGAGTTAAGATGGAAAATACTCATAAATTGCCACAAATTTTCAAAGCCAGTCAGGAAGCTGACCACACCGATTAGAAAGATTTGTTAAAAAATATGCTGAAATATCACAACTGCTTCAGGTAAATGGATGGATGCTAAGGCAGGTGACTCCAATGACATGTAAAAGAGATAAAAATGAATCTCCATAAAGTGGATTATACCTTGCTACAAAAGCAAATTTTGTAATGGCTATGCATTTTTTTTTTCTGGAGGTCAGCATATTCAAAAAAGCTGAAAAGGAAAGTATATTTTCAGAATAGAAGAAGGTAATTGTGTTCATGTTTTAATCAGAATAGAAGAAATGTGGGAGGGGCTATTACTGTGTCACGGCAATGCAAGCAAAGGTGGTGAGATAATGTCAGTGTCTTGCAATTTAAGGTAAGGTGAAGTGAATGCTCTTTGTTACTGCTGAGAGATCTGAGGACTGTATCTACCCCATATAACACTGAGCAGTTTACTGAGCAGCTGAGTTAGGACAGTGGGCAGCAGAGGCTCCTTCCTTTGCCAGTACAAAGGAGCATCTCCAAAGGGTAGTTCAGACCCTACATACGACAAATTACTTTTCCCTCTCATCGCTTTGAAAGAGTGAAAGTTCTTGCAAGTTGGATCCTCAGCCTAACAGTACGTGGGTTGCAGAAAGCGACATGCATTGGCCAGGAGCGACCACAAAAATACTTGGCATGGTCCAGCCAAGCAGCTGGCACAGCAAGGTGCTGGGAAAGTGCGATGACTATCATTAAAGAAAAAGTTCCTGCCTTGATTGGACATGTTGCTTCGCAAATCTACCATTTGCATATTTCAATATACAACACATTGCTATGAGGTGATAAACCAGAGTACAATTCCCCTCTCCAACAAACTAGAGCTGACAGAAGACCTGATCCAAAGACAGTGAATGTTTTTCTACTGATTTCAGTGGACTTTAGATCATATCCATAAAATCAATTCTAAATTCTCATCTAACCAGCAATGGGGTACAGCAAAGACATGACTGATTTTATTGCATACATAAATGTAAGCAGGAACTCTTCTCCCTCAGAATACAACTTGTTTACACAATCAGTGTTAAATATCAGGCTTTGCTCATGTTTTGTTTAATGTTACCCAGCTATAAAGCTATGACTGACACTTTTCTGCAAGAGAGGTGTTAGGTCTGCTATCTCAGCCAGCTCCAAATTTGTGTAATTACCTTCTGCCCCTGCAGTTTAAACAAGATACACCATTTGTCTTCATTACCTGCCCTAAAATTGCTCTTCCAATTTGCTGTGCTTTACTGCAATAGCTGCTGCATTTCACTGCAGAAGTGATTGCTTTTAAGTGGTAGGTGAGTTGATTTCAGAAAGATAGATAGTTTGTATAAAATATTTTGGGGTCCTTTGAAGTGAGCAGTGCTCAGAATTATTTTTTATGTTTACAGTCCTTATGAGTATGCCAGGATAGTCACATTAAATATGCTATTTGGCAGGTTTTATTTTTAAAGATTACCATATGGTATATGTTCATCACCCAAGCTATCTCACAGAACAATTCCATATGAGTATTTGATGTTAAATTTATTTGGGGCTGTGCTGAGATCATCATGCCAGGTTAATTAAAGCACTACAAAGGATTCTGTACAATGAACTGATGCTAAAACAGAAGGAACTGTCAATTTTCAGTGAATAAAATCGCAGTGCTAGAAGGTAATTATCTCCTGTTGGTAGCAGAAAGAAATTAAGAATATTGCAGAGCTCTGTAAAAAAAAGAAAAAAACACCACAAAAAGAAAACCCCACCAACAAAAACCTGTCCAGCCCTTATAACAAAGATTAACTACTTGGGTAAATTTATTCTTAACTTGGCAGCACTGAATGTAACATTCAGAACATTGTCATATAGCATGTCATAAGGAACAGCGTACGTGCGGGAATAGGGGTGGAAGTACATTTCAGTCTGGGTGCACCGTTCTTTAACTTATGAGCATTGCCACTGATAACTTGAAATGTTAAATGCTTTCTCCTCTGTGGGTGTGACACAATCAATTCAAATAATGCACTTAGAAGATGAAACCTACCTTTACTTTAAATATGTTTCTGCCAACATTTCTGAACAAAAGTCCTTTCCACAGTCCTAGATTTCTCTTTCATTGTAAGCCAGTAAGTTTAATTAATCACTAGAATGATTCAGTTTTATGCCTTTGTAATTCCATAAATTTGAATTCAGACACATCCACGGTAGCTGAAGTTATGCAGTGGTGAATAAAATGTCACGCCAGAAGACCATCAAAACTACAGGAGGACAGGAAACGTTGGTTTATCCCCTCATATTTTTCTTGAAGTGAAATATATTTTGGTCTGAATCAGAAAGAAACATAGAATCTTAAAATGTTAGAAACAAAAAATATTCTGAAAAAGCAAAATCTTTTAAAATCAAGAAAAACCCTGACATTGCATTTTTACTATTTCAGCTACTTTTAATGATGATGAACCTGTACTTCACAGCAAGCAATTCTGAATCAGTATATTGGCATTTTTAATTTAGAAGAAGACTAACCTGAATATGTATACCTTCTACAGCTCCTGAACCTTGCACGCATGCTTCCACCCAGAACAATGTGCTGCAGCTCTGTTGCATTTGTTACAAATGAGAAGCACAAAATTCTGGAAAATGGAAAACCTCATTTCTAGGACAGCAGGGCTAACGGAAAAGGCAGTGTAATTAGCCTGCAGTGTGATATTTCATGCTGCTCATGGAAGAAACAAAGTTCCCTGCAGGAGAACGTGCAACTCAGTGAATACCCTCTGCTGCTGTAGCATCCCCTGTACTAGAGGCCAGTTTCTAGTCTTGAGAGGACCATGAGGGGGGAAATTTAGGGAGCAGTTGACCCTTATGGCGCCCATTTCCTCTTCCCCTTCCATAAGAAATTTTGATGATTTGGACCATAGAGTTCACATCATAAAGTGATCTACATTGTAAAGTACGTTGCCCCTATGCCATGCTTCATGAGCTGTGCAATCCTCTGTCTTTCATACCATGTCAAAGTTTCAAGGCACAGGCAGCAACAGTGCTCTCACATGTGGAGACCCTGCAGGGAAAGCCAAGCCTGCCAGTTGCCCTGATCATGCCTGAACTACTTGTCAGCATCCAGGGGATCAGGATAGGGCTGCAGACATCAGGGAAGCATGGATTAGGTGGTTCTAGATGGTGGTTCTAGATGGCAACTTGATGCCCCCTTGTCCCATAATATTCCAGAAAGGACCACATCCACAGTGAAAACACCTTCTTCCTTAGTTTTTCAATGAAGAAAGTGCACCGCTGTGTACTTTTACATCTTGATCTGCAGTCACCTCCAGAGATCCAGCAAAAAAATGTTCAGTCTGACATGGCAGTGGGAAGCTACACACACAGCAAAAAGGAGACACTTTCTTTTCCTCTAAAAACCAGTTCCTTTATGACATGCTATCACAGACTGAAAAAAAAAAATACAGCAAGGCAGTGACATTTTGAAATATCCTCTTCCAAAACCCATTTCTGTTCATGTGGCTGGAAATGGTATATCTTGCTTTCCTTATTAATCCAGTATGATCTTGTGAAAAGTATGTCTGGGGCACAAGCACATGCACAAAACCCAAATGAGGTTTAGGAGACTGAGAATTTGATCTTACATTTTTAAAGGCAACAAAGATATTTTAGATTAATGAAAGAGAAAGGCAGCTGATGCTTTTGGAAGCTAAACCTGACCTTTTCTGCAATACAAAACAATAACCTTGAATGTGTACAATGTACATTCTTGGCTTTAAAAGATTAGTATAAGAGTATTTAACTTTGTTTTCTCAGGAGGAAGGACAGCAATTTCAATTTAATTTAACATTTTCCTTACTCTTAAATAAAAGTCTAAATGCACAACACAACAGAGAAAAGCCTGAATGATTTTCTAACCTTGCATTATGGTCTGCTCATTCAGATGCTTAGAGAAATTAATGTCAAGTCATCAGACTTCATTCCACTATTTAATTTGTTATTTTAGATCCTTTCAAAATTACATCTAGGTATTCATCCTATAACAGCACTCCCATGAAAAAATTGCCAACCAAAGAGAAATAACAGCCTCTTTTATAACACACTCACAACTCAGCTGAATTAACAGTGTCGGTCATGGTCTGAGTGGAACTCTGGTTGACAGTTTCTGCAACAATTTACACCCATGCGGGCTGCGAGCCTGGGGCTTCACTGAGGAAGTGTAGACTCTGTCAGATGGCATGTTTATTTTGAGTCCATATTGGGCCACGTCGTTATCTGTCCATTTGGCATCAGACTTAGCAAACATTTTTTGCCGAGTTCTACCACTGTGCTCTGACTGGCCTCTCTGGGCATTTTGTGTGCTACTGGTCAAGGTTGCCGGTTCAAGCGTGCAGTATGCAATACGTAGTAACACTTGCAGCTAGGAGGGAGATCAGCAAACTGGTGACAAATACTCTGCCTAAACATTAGTCTTTATATTACTGAGGTGCTTTGCATTAAAACAAGGCAATGCATCAACCAATTGCATCAATGGCATGAAATTTAACAAGACCAAATTCTGGATTCTGCACCTAGGATGGAGTAATGCCAGGCACAAGTATAAACTGGAAGAAGAGTGGCTGGAGAGCAGCCCTGCAGAAAGGGATCTGGGGGTGCTGGCTGACAGCGGGCTGAATACACGTCAGCAGCGTGCCCCGGTGGCCAAGAGGGCAAACCGCATCCTGGGGTGCATCAGTCACAGTATAACCAATGGGTCAAGGGAGGGGATTATTCCACTGTATTCAGCATTGGTGCGGCCCCCACGGGAGTACTGTGTGCAGCTCTGGGCCCCACAATGTAGGAAGGATGTTCAGGTACCTGGATGCGTCCAGAGAAGGGTAGCAAAGCTGGCGAAATGGCTGGAAGGGTTGTGCTATGAGGAGCAGCTGAGGACTCTGGGTTTGTCTAGTGTGGAAAAAAGGAGGCTGAGGAGCGACCTCATTGTTCTCTAGAGCTTCCTGAAGAGGGGAAGTGGAGAGGGCGGTGCTGATCTCTTCTCCCTGGCATCCAGTGATAGGACACATGGGAATGGTTCAAAGCTGTGCCAGGGGAGGTTTAGACTGGACATTAGGAAGCATTTCTTTACTGAGAGGTTGGTCAAGCACTGGAACAGGCTTCCTAGAGAGGTGGTTGGTGCCCCAGGCCTGTCAGTGTTTAAGAGGCATTTGGACAATGCCCTTAATAACATGCTGTAACTTTTGCTCAGCCCTGAAGTGGTCAGGCAGTTGGACTAGATGATCGTTGTATGCCCCTTCCAACAGAAATAGTCTATTCTCTTCTATTCTGTTCTACTCTGTTAAAAGTAGACTAAAGAGGTGGTGGTTAGACAACTAGGACTTTCAGCTCTCAGTTCTTTATTCACAACCAAAACCGAGTAACTAAGAGCTTCATTGTGGAGAAGATGCTGAGAAGTAGCTTTGGGGTGTAAGTTGCCTGTTCTGCACCCATGCTCCCAGCACTGCATAAGGATGCATTATGAAGCACTGGGATTAGCAGAAAAACCACTTTAGGAAGGTCTCACCTGCTGATCTTTGTCTGCTCGTTCCTGCCAAGCATGGATCAGGATGAAGGGATGAGGTGAAGTGCAGCATGGGCTGAGGGCTGGATGGGGGCAGACAAGCTTGGTGTGATGACTGCAGTGCTGAAAGCCAAGCACCTTACTCAGCTGCTTCTCATATGCTGTTAGGATGTTCTGAAAGCAGAGTATCTTATTTCACTCAAGGACACTTCTAATGATTTTTAAATGTGTATTATGGTGTTTATTATGGAGTACTTAATTTGCTCTATTACCAAAAATTCTGTGTGACTTTGAACAGCCACACACACATCCCTGACTTTGTACGTTGTCCCAAAAAATGACAGAACAAAATCTAATACAAATATTCAAATAGTTATGTTATTCTTCATATTCCTACTTAGTTTCTTTTGAGTGGCAGGTATCCAGTCACTGTTTTGTTCATAGCTTTTCAGACACTAAAGGAGAACAAGGATCAAAAGACAGCATGAATCATGTTTTTTTCTAACTTCTTAAGAGTTCTTAGCCATTAAAACTCATCTATTATCTATTGTTTTCTTGTTTGTTTGTCCGTTCCATTACCAAGCTCACTACAATAAACTATGTATAATAATTGGGAGCTGAATAAGTATTACAAGCTTGCTTGGTCAGAAAAGCAGGCATGAACGAACACAGTGACAGAACTTGCTGACTATGTCTTGTATGTCTTGGGAATTGGCTGTCATTCATGTCTGCTACTTAATTACAACAAAGATTTTTAATTGTGACTCTGCCTACAATCTTGCTCAAAAAAAGTTATTTCCTTGAAAAAATTAGTGCCAAATGTCTCTGCTCTTCACTGATAAATCCTCATTGCTACAACCTCAGTCTAACAACAGGCTTCTCTGATCTTAGCAATTCAGTTCTTCAACTCCATGCTTCTTAAATGCATTTTGTTGTGGCCATATATATGACTTCTTTTATTAATGCAGATGAAAACATCAATAGCTAATGTTTCATTCTGGGGACTGAAGAATATAGCTTTTTGTAGCATCTGTACATAAAGCCACCATAAGCGGCCATTAACTTATTTGATAACCGCTTATTTTAGAAAGAAGTTACAAAATACAAGTTCCAGCTATAAGCCAACGTCAGAAAGTCACCCCTGGTGTTGACAAAATGGAAAACAAGGTCTTTTTCTTAAAAAAAAGCTTTAATTCAAGCTCAGCTGGTGGGTGCTGAAGCAGGAAAATCCCATCTTACAAATCAGATATTGTTTTGATGATAAGGTTTTGCAATTTCCCTACCTTTTAATAACATCATTTATACGAACATCAGCAGAAGTTCTGAGTTTTATATTAACATCAGCAAGTATGACTGCAGCTAGGCTTTGCTTCTTTTCAAAACCCTAGTTAAAATAAGCTAATTTGGTTAAAGTTCATCAGCCAGCTTCACAAACAAACCACTCAGGAAGGCCTGGCACGTTTCATTATGAAACATTGATACTTTTTACCTCAAAGCAGTTAAACGTTTTGGGGACACTAGCTAATTTTATCTTGAAGGAGTAAAACCAAATAAAAGTAAATTAAAATAATATTTTAAATGAATTGTATTCTATGAGAAAATGCAGCAAATAATTTGAACTCCAAATTAATTATTTTTTGTAGCTTGATTCATTAGTGAAAATGTTTCAGATGTGTATGTGTGTGTTTGTGTGAATCATCAAATTTTCCCCATATTTATGTACATATTTATTGACGAGTGGCTGTGCAGTTGCCAAGACTGTCTAAGTGTATAAATGAAGCTTTATTTGTAGGGAACTGTAATAATCTTTATTAGACCAACTGATACAGCTGGTAGGAAACAAACACACTTGCAGGTTTACAAGCCCTGCTCCAGATCTGGAACTGTTGCAGCAACCTCAGGCTAAATACTTGCTGCAGACAAATGCTCTGAGTTTCACTTGATGATGTTAAACAGTCAGACAATTTGAGAAACAACGTGATGGGCATGAGAAGACCGGAAGGGCAGGTTAGCAAGAGGAGAGATGATAGGGTTGCTTACCCCAATGGGACAAGCAGAAATGGAGTAGAGGGAGTAATTGCCAGCTTGAACTGAGAGATCCAAGTGACACTTTTTACTTCAGATAGGCAATAAGGGAATTAACTGTCTTTTAAAAAGTTTTGTGATAGTTAAAACAATGGAAGGCACTGCTAAAGGCATCAACCAGCATAGAAAAGCCTAGCACAAAGCTGAGAAATAGGCTGATGGTTATTCTTTTGGGAGAAGTGTCTGGTAATCAGTGTCTGATTTCCTTTGTCTTCAGGACCAAACCCCATCTCCTTGCTCATGCCAAGAAATATCTGCGGGTGGCATGCTGAACTGGATGGGATTTCATGATATGAGGACATCAGTGGGAACACTGGGTTGTATAGGTCTATTCAGCAGGCTGGTTTGTTTTTGTCCTGGTCCTATTTATCGATCCCACTTGTGGCATTTTGCCCTCCCTCCTCAAACAGTCCTACCCCAGCACCACGGGTACAGCATGTGTGGTCATATATATAACAACAATAATTTTAATGAAGATATATTTAATTTCAAATTTCTTAGCACTTGGAAAAACTTCACTTGTAGAAGGTTTATTCTAAATAAAATGAATAGCCTTCTATTTCACTGGAAGCACTTTGAGATGTTTCAGCATTAAAATCTAGAGATTATTTTAATTCTCCTTTGAAGGACATGGTGTAAACATGTTCAACAGATTCATTATTTACAACACTTCATCAAGCAGCAGATGTATTTGCTTCAGAAATTGTAGTCACCAGTAATTCACTCACTCTTGGTTATGTAAAAAACATTAGACAGAGAATGAAATGAAAATAATGTTTCTCCACAAAACACAGAAACGGAGAACAGTTTAGACATAACTTTGAACCTTTACTGCAAGGAAACACTTCCTTCTTCCAGCAGATTTAAATTTAAATATTTAATACTAAACTATTATGAAGTTTAAACCTTATAAGAAAATGTGTTGCGTTACAGAAAATAACTTCTTTCAGGTATGTGCACAGAAAGGGTAATGGTCATTTAATGGAGCACGTGCAGCAATGCAGAAGGCATACTACTGAGTAGCCTGCATGATGCTCCAGGGATATTTCTGTAGAAATGGAGATGAGGTAGAAACACAGAAAGAAGCGTTAACTCAGTTACCTGCTGTGTTAAAGTCTTCATATGTGTGTTCACTTAGGACTCATTCATAAATGTCACAGCAACACTCACATTTTAGATACCATTCTGCTAAATTTAAGGGGTAATCCCAGACCAAATCTCCCTATGAGGGACAAGCAAGAATTGTTCATCTAAATAACAGGATTCAGTGATGCCAGCATGATAGGCAAAGAGGCTAAAAATATCCACAGCCATACTCTGTACCTTATAAGGCTGATATAGCAAAGTGCAGTAAAGGATGCTATGAAGGCTGGAGGAATATGAACAGGTAAGATAAATAGCAATCATCAACAAGCACAGTCTCAATGATTCTTACTGTTCCTCTTTGGCTCCTGCAGAGTAGAAGGTGTAGGAGGATCAGAGCAGAAGGAGAATACAGCATCAGCCAGGTGACTAACAGTCATCTCCCTGTGAAATGGATGTTGGACTATGCACACATATATGCACTGATACACGGATGTGTGTATATATGTAGGGAGGACTTCATGTAGTTCAGTTGTGTGGTGAATATGATCTCCAAAACACAAGTTGATCCACAGATGGTCCCTCCCATAGGTTGCCACACTAATGCAAGTACAATGGAGGTAAAATTCTTGATTCAGAAAAAAGCTTTTAACTGTAAACCTAGTTCCCTTCCATGTTCTAGGCATACTCTTATTTTGAAGCCCAGGGGAAGTGCTATTTTCAGCATGGACATTTTAGTCCTAAAATCGGGGTTTAAAAAACCAAACAAAAACCCTTACATTTTCCTAATTTTTTCACAGCTTTCTGTAACATAAGTGTTTCCCATCTGTGGCTTTTTCCCTTGAAAAGATGAGTTTTGCCCAGGAGTCACACAAGCATTTTAAAAAATAGTAGGATAACAAAAAAGATGCAAGTTTTTTTTCCCAAAGACTTCTGCTTCTGCTATGTAGTAAATTTCATTTTCCTTAGCTTGTTTTTCTTATTCATCCCTTTGCTCCACATGCTCATCTGTAAAATTCTGCCTCTTTCGTTTTTATTTTCTAGGCTCAGATTTTCATCAGCAAAACAGAAAAGATTTGTTTTATGTCTTGACTTAATTTACCATTTCAGTAAATTTTTTTCTGACAATGTTCATACTGTAGTTAGTGTGTGTACCAATGATAACAGTTGCATTGATTACTTCACTGACAAGTAATATAAAAAGGAAGGAAACTAACTGCAATGCTTTCTCAAGGAACGAGAAATTTTTCAGTATTATAAATATAAAGGGAAAGATGGAATGAAATAAGCTTCAGCAATAAAGAGGAAAATTAATTCCAAGCTTTTACAGATGGCTGCAGCTGTATTACTTAGCATGCATGTGAACTGTAGGAGAATGTTTAAAAAAGGAGATTCAGTTCTATGGTAACAAATCAGAAAGCTTTCTAAATGGACCAAATTCAGCAGTAGAGTAAAACACTGAAGTCAGAGGAGTTGCAAAACCAGTAAATTTAGTACCTTATGCTTTGACTCTTTTAATACTTGTCTTAAAACAAAATTGGAGGGGAGATGTTTGTGCTCTACTATGTTGCTATTACAGACAGGTTATCAATAACATATTAAAATTAATGCTAAAGAAAGATAAAGTGATTTCCTGTCATTTTTATGTATTGCTTTAGGTATAAGAGTATCCCATGACCTTTCAATAAGAAGAAAGTCTCAAACTGGAATTAATAGACCTTGATAGCTATATTCATTGCAATACTTGCTTATTTCCATCTATAGGGAATGCAGATTATGGTATAAGATTGAGCACAAGTTTAAAAATAAAAGCACAATCTTTATTAAAAGAAAAGTC
The DNA here is from genome assembly GCF_000699245.1 of Pterocles gutturalis. Taxonomy (NCBI): domain Eukaryota; kingdom Metazoa; phylum Chordata; class Aves; order Pterocliformes; family Pteroclidae; genus Pterocles; species Pterocles gutturalis. The sequence goes on along the minus strand of NW_010105331.1, from coordinate 71,596 downwards.
ACTGTTAGAGTGTTCCCCTTACCAAAGAACCCACTGCTGAGAAGCCATGCTGTGCTCTGATGGGTAAAAACAGAGCTAAATGAGACCTCAGGGCATTACCGTGCTGTAAGGAGGTACAGGTAGCATAAAAAAGCATCTGTGAGCTTTAGTGAAAATTTATCTCCAGTTTTATAATAGTTACAATATTTCTCACAATATATCCTTTCATACTTGATATGGCATAAATTATTTCTGATTTTCTTTACCAATAGATAAGTCTACACATATATGAATACATTTTCCTTATATCATAAATTGATTGCTATTATATTTCACATTGATCTTTTATTTATTCAGATTAATATTCAAGATTCTAAATGCCAAAGATTGTTCAAAAATTACCAACAATATTAAAAGGTAATTTTGAATATTCTACTTCACAAGAGAAGCAAGAAGGCACAGAAGAGGATTACTAGCATTTTCCTAAACCTATGGTGATGTTTTTAGAAGCTTCTGGATGACTTAGACTTTGAAGTACACTTCTCTAAGATGACTTTAGTAACTCCAAAAAGGCACTTTATTGAGCCTACTTTGCAAGAGTTACACCTGTACTGCAAGATAACCATTCTCTGCAGAACTGAGAATCTCTGCAAGGAGATTCTCTGATCATCAAGCCCAGGGTGCTATTGGGTGATCTGGGTGAAACTCTGACAGGTTTCCATCAAAGCAAAACAGACTGCAGGAGACTTAGTGATCACACAGTTCTCATCCTAAATTGCTGTCATGAGGAAGCCATATCATAACAGAATAAGGGGTGAACAGAGCTGTCATTTGAATTGTCACATACACCTCAAGCCTGCAGGAATTTTACTTTAGTTTGATTTTTCATCAGCTTTATTTGGACAATTAATGTATTTAAGTTAAACTTGTGACACAGTTTTTGAGGATTGGAACCTAAAAGAGAAGTGATCAGTAATAGTTTTAAACAGAAATAGGGTAGATTTAGATTAGATATTGGGAAGAAATTTTTTCCTGTGAGGGTGGTGAGACACTGGAACAGGTTGCCCAGAGAAGCTGTGGATGCCCCATCCCTGGAGGTGTTCAAGGACAGGTTGGATGAGGCTTTGAGCAACCTGGTCTAGTGGAGGGTGTCCCTGCCCATGGCAGGGGGGTTGGAATTAGATGATCTTTAAGGTCCTTTCCAACCCAAACCATTCTATGATTCTGATTCTGTAGCGCAGAACTGGTGTTAGGGTGATCTCTTCCCAAACGCACTTGCTCTGGATGGTGCGTCCAGCTTTAGGGGACTCTGACCCTGCTGGCCTGTTCTCTTGTTCAAGACAGAAGAGTGTCCCCATTACTACTGCCCAAGGGCAACTGCTTTGGTGCTTCTTGGATAGACACTGGCCTTAGCACCTGCACACAACTCTGTTGCTCTCACACTGGATCCAGCACTTCGACGCTGATCTCAGTAGATGTTTGACGGTCCCTTGCCAAGGAAAAAGGCCAACTCCTTCTGGTGTTTTACTACTAGGTGAGCAATGTTATCAGATGAAACATTTTGCTCTGTTTTAGAGTATTCCTAACATCCATCTTGACATTTTCTGACACTCTTGGAGTTCTGGCATCGTGCATGTCCAGGTGGACACATACATACAAACATATGAATTAATATTTTTTTTAATAAACACATGTGCATAAATTACCAGGAATGAAAGGGCCATGTCAATAAAATATGAAGATCTTTATGAGCACATATGTTATTTTATTCAAAACACACATTTAAAAAATATGCTTAAATGTCCCATATTGAAAATTAACATGAGTTTCTCTTTTAGCTTTTTCATGTTAAGTGTACACATCCTGCTTAATAAATTTTATCACTTAGAGCAGATAACTAAGCATTTCTGGATTACCTTATAAGCACTTTAGTTAGTTGCTCAGAAATACCAATATCAATTTCTCAGACCTGCCAGGGCTCTCATCATAACAGTTTTGCAGTAGGATTCTGCCACAATTACTACCTAAATAAAGGAGCAGTGGGGAGAAGAAGATTTAAACAAAAGTGGGAGAAGAAAAAGTGGAAATATCATTCTGGCGGTCGAGTGGGCCTGTATTCTGCAGCACCACATACAGCAGTTTCTGCAGCTAATAGGCATCTGCCAGGTTTGTCACAAGACAAACATTTTTCCTACCTGATCACATTCCTAGCAGCACTGGAAATAAAGACAACTTCTCCTAAAGAACTTAAACACCAGGCTATAAAGGTTCAGTTTATGTCCTTGAAGCCTGGACTATCCCTCCCAACCTGAATTTTGCTATGATCCTATGACTTTATTATTATTATGGAGTTCAACATATTGCACCACAACGTGCCCTCCCTTTCTAAGGTAGAGCTTACATAAATTCATTGTTTCTAGTTGTTTCAGTTTATATTTTGTTTGTTAGGGGAAACATTGACTCTTAACAACCTCATGGAAAACATAATCATGCTGACCTTTCTAACTCTGCTGTGGAGGGGAATCAGCAAAAAGAGAGAGCAGATAAGAATGAATAAAGAAGGGAGGTTTGCTACTACTATGTATTTATTGTTTCATCTTCACCAGAACTGCGCAGTTCAAAACACTGGGACATCAATGCAGGACATGTGTTGATTTTAATAATTAAGCACTGTTGGGTTGCTGACACTATTAGTCAAGGATCAGTAGACATTTTCATTACAATTGCCATTTTCCAAGACTTCATAACTGTCATTTTGATTCACGCTGGGCTGACACTTAGTGTGTAGGTTATCAACTTCCTGGCATTTTTGCCTCACCATGATAATCTATTTTTAAAGTTTTCAAACTACAGCAACTTAAGCTGCTTTCAGCCTGTTTCCATTAGGAGTCTGTGAGCTGGGGGGACTGAAGAGAGTGGGAGGTTTGAAGCTTCATTTCTTCTCATTCTGTAACAAACGACACTGAAGCCTTGGATCTGGAGACAGCGTAGCAGAGAACAGTATAAATCAGTGGAGGACTGTGGGAGCTGTGGAGGCAGGGTTTTTCAGATCTTGTAAGAGGTGTCTGAGATGTGGGTAACTTTTCTTTGAATGTAGTACCACTCTCAAGGAGTCTCAAGTGTTGGAAATAAAAATACCCTCCACAGTTCATCCAGTCAATGGAGAACCTCTGATTGGTGAGCTGACACATGGCACGAAGAAGTTGGAAAACCTTCATTACTGCCCACTTATTCCCTCTCTCCTCTCCTGCCACACAGGGAAAGATGGTATTTACTGAGTTCCGTTTCACTGTCAGCTAATGGAAATGCTATAAGAATCTATGTTACAAGAAAGTATATGTTAAAAGTTTGTCAGCTAGTTCTCCCTTCACACTAATCCTAACTTTAACACAAATTTCCCTCAGGAAGAATGTTAAATTTATTTGTCTTCAGTAGTGACAGAAAAAGAATGCAGTCCTCGCCACTAAATATAGCTGTCCTTGCAACATATAGTAGTTGTACTATGAAGACCCAGATAACCTTGTCTGCTTGGACTGCGGCTACTTGTTTTGCTTTGTGACACTTAGAAAACCTGCAGCAGCTTGCTTTTTGCAGGGATTGTTTTTGCCTTTCTCACTCAGCTTTCCATTGGGTGGACACAGCATTTCTGGAACGCTAGAAAAACCTCCCATGTAGGCTCAGGTCCTGAAGATAGTAAATAAGTTTTGCTGTTAGGAATAGACAACATCAACTGCAACAAAGGGCTATGGACATGGGTAGACCTTCTCCACTCCAACCCAGGAGCGGTGGCACTTGAACTGGAGGGTTAGCTCAGTGAAACAAAGACTTCCACTTCTGTAGTCTCCATTCTGGCTTATCCAGTTCTTATCCAGTACTTCAATCAGATTTACTAAACAGCACTTCAGCAGAAGCCATTTACATCTATTGCTTCAAAGAAACTTGCTGTTCTGTTTCATATGAATTATATGATACACTAGAAAAAATACAGGATAAAGGAGAAACATTCCTCTTGTTACTCTGTCAAAATCCAATAAACAATATTTGAAATGGATATTACTATTCTATAATTTTCCCATTTATTTGTAATTTTTAATAATATGATTTAAATAATAGTATACTACAAGCTAACATGGGGAACTTTGTTTCAATGGCAATTGGAGATCTCAGTTATGAACTTATGTTATGCTGAAGCCCATTATTCCCAGAAAGAAATGTGTGCTTATGCTCATTTGAAGAATTCCAGTTACTTGGAAAACCATTCCCACCCATTCTCAAAAAGAAGGTGCCATCTTGACTGTAGCCTAAATTCTGAGACAAACTGAAAAATATTTTGTATGTCTGTTAATTGCTTAAAAAACCCCACTTTAAGCAAAGAGTTGATAGCCACCAGAAAATAAATTTACTTCAAATGCATGGCTTGAAAACATAAATACTGGAGCAGTGATTTTGTTTGTTGAATTTTAACTAGTTTGAAAATGTGAAGGTTCATGAAACATGAATCTGCATGGCATAAAAGAGACTTTTTTTAATGTAGTGATTTACCATAGATAATGTTCTTCAAGTTTAGTCCCATAAATGTATTACAGAAAAAGAGAACATCAAAATCAATTGTACTTACATTTTAACACAAATATTTCTTTATTGTAAATGAACCGGTAATTAGCCTAACAATTTCTCTCTCTGAGTTACAGATTTAAGCAAAATATCATCAAAACAGTAAATATATATGTATTCACATATACATAAAAAGAAAGAGTCAAGAGCATCAAACCCACAAAAGTAAACCTTTTATGTTTTAAATATGTAGTGATCCCAATTATTAGAACTGAATTGTGCTCGTATTTCTTAGTATTCTCTTTGTGGTATTAAAAGTAAAATACAGAACAGTTTTGATACTTTTCATTTGGTGAAAAGTGTTTTCATTTACCTTTAAAAGGTCAGAAACAAGTATATATAGAAACACACGCTACAGCTTCCAAATACCTATTCAGCTTTTGGTTGTAAATTATACTGTATTGCGGTCTTGTCTACACAGGCTTTGAAACTGCTCTGAAAAATCTTGTTTAAAGAGAAAGAACATCCCTCTGCACTTATTACAACCAAAAAGGAGTTGTGGATGAGAATGCAGTCCATAGCTATATTATCGGCTCTACAATTACGTGTGGCAATTAAGTTACTCAAAGCCTGAGTCAGCATTCTAGTTTGTGAGCCACAGCAAAGTTACCTGTACTTGGAAAGTTTTACAGAAATCTGCTCATTGAATAAGTTCACATTGACTGTTCAGAAGAAAGTAATTCTATGAAGAAAAAATAATTATATCCAGAATTTTCAGTGTAATTACCCTGATGAGATAAAAATACCCATAGATGTATCAAGAGTTTGGTAAAAGACATCAAAATGGTAGATATCAGGTACCCATGGATGCGAATGTTTGAAATATATTTTAGCACGTGGTGCTTTGAGTCATGGATTTCCTGAGACAGAGCACTTGTCTGTAAGAACTGTTCTAAATTCATTCAAACCTCCAGGCAGTCTGAGCAGAGGTCGGGGCAAGCCGGGACACCAGCGCAACACGCAGTGTTCTGCATGGAACACTTTATGTCACCTTAGCTCTACTGCTTCACAGATAATGATTTTCTTGTTCAAAGTTTGATAGTTTAAAAAAAAAAACCCAACCAAACACAAAACCCAAAATCAAAACAGTACTCATCTTGAATATGAAAGAAAACTCAAAAACTTTAAAAAATTTATTAAAAATCCAGAACACAACATTCAGACAAGTATATAAAATAAAATTTCTTCTTTAATTTTTCATCTTTAGAACATGATTTTACATTTTTCAACTACATGTTCAATTATATTTCAAAAGGATAGTAACTTCAGACAAAGATTGAAGCATTTTCTTTAATTTATTTGTTGCCTTGAGCACACCAACAGACTCCAGTTGCCCTGATCAGCCTGAAACCCTCCTTATCTGCAGTCCTCTTCTGCAGCATGGTCCCCCCCTGCCACTGGCTATAGCTGCCTATGCTGGAGGTCAGCTCTGACATGTCACAGCTGTGTGACCTTGGATCAGGCTGCAGTGAAGGGGCTGTGAGAGGCTCCTCCCGGTCTCGCCCTGCACAGCGAGGGCTGCGCACAAGCTTGGGAGCTGCACCCTGCATTAGGTGAGTGTTGTGGTGCCTGGTCTTGTGCTAACCTCACCCTGGCCTTGACTCTGTCTTTACATCCTTTCTTGACTTCTGTTCCTGGTGATCCCTGTCCTGCTAGTTGACTCTGATTTCCACCACTGGACCTTCCCTGCTCAGGCATGGTGGGACAGCACCCGTGCTGATGGAGACTCTGCCTGGCCACCCATCTGTCTCGCGCGGCTCCTGGCTCCTCTGCTTCTGTAGGAGCAGCTCTCAATTGTAATATCCTGGCAATAACAAGCCAAAGTGGAACATGTCACCAATTTTGAAATGTGTAGGTATGAAAAAATGAAGTGGGAACTTGCCAGGATGGACACTTCACACAAACACTTTTGACTTATTGCAGTCAACATTTGCTGATTAAAAAAGATGCTGTGGGAGGGAAAAAATAAATCCCAACCTGTTTTTCTTGCGTTAGTTAGCATTTACTATACTTGACTCTTTACATCCGCTACCCGGGAGGAATTGTGAGACAAACTTGATTGCTGTTTCTAAAAATCAAAGCAGTGATGGAGACCTTCCCATAGAGAAGTGCAAGTAGTTTAGTCATCATGCATGTTAAGCATGTTTTCAAAAGACCATGCATTTAGCAGATATTCTTCTTTCATTATTTTTCTATCTCATGTTTTAGTTATTGTAAATCAAGCATGAATATCTGGACAACTGATTAATTACCCTCATTAAGAAATATTTTGGTATACTGTATATTCTAGAGTGTGACATTTGGTTGAATTAAATGTAAACTTTATACTGTAACTTTCTGAGAGGAGTTATATTAGATCTGTCTTATGGTTTGACCATGGAGGTATCATCTGTTTCACCTTGTTCCATTCAATAAGCTTTTTTTCAGAGACTGGCACTAATTAATTATGTGTAATTAGAAATTATAATGGGACTATAGAGGTGGGAAAAACAGTAACATGAGATCTACTTGGTGATTGTTTTTTTCCCCCCCTTTGAATTTGAGGTAGTAAACAATGGCAGCAGCAGGTTCATTAAGGAAATCAGTACTTTTTATGGACAGTTAAATACTAATTGTAAAGATTGTTGGATTCAAGCCGAATTGTATCTTTTTTTAATTAGAAGACAGCTAACGACATCAGTTTTAGAGGAACCACATCCTTTAGCTAGCAACATCAATGTTAGAAGATGGTTCTATATAAACAGATATTTGAGACCCAGGACATTTGCAATCAGCTTCAGCATACTAGCATTATTCTCTGCAACAAACCATAAGAAAAACTCCATTTCCTTTTATTTTTTTTTCTGCTTGGTTTTTCTCTTACAATTTCTAGCTCCCTTTCTTTTCCTGTGTTGTTTGAATTTAAAGCCTCATTTTAATTGTGTGTCTGTATGATAGAGAAGTGAGATTCCTTATTTTTCATAGCGAAGTTATATATTAATAAATAAAAAAAAGTAAGTGGTCGATGCAGGTGAACTGCTGCCTGTCTTTCTCCTCACCAATATACTGAATCTCAACTTTAGAAAAGTGACCCATTTTTCACTTTGTTTTTGCTAGTTTTCCTTATTATCTCTACCTTTCTATCTGTACAAATAAGTTTAAGGCAAAGGACTGGAGGAATATTACTGCTGAGTAGAAAAGAATGTGAATTATGTAAACAGTATTTCCTTGTTACTAAAGATGATTGCAAATTGGAACTTCAGCCCTATCATACACTCCAGTATTTCTACCTTTGCTTTCCCCCAGACAGGAACAAAAGTTGAAATACATTCAGGTTTTCACAGAAAGGAATTTTTTTAAATACCTGCTTTTAATTGTTAAAATATTATCTTCTGATTAGGAAAAAGGTGTCAAAAATCCCCAGTGGAGCTAAAGTCCATCAAAAGTTTGATCCTTCTTTTACAAAATGGAGAATGTAGTTTCTTTGACCTGCTCACTCTACTATAAACACAACATGGAATAGGCAATTCAGTAAAATAAATTAACTAAAAAAGAAGTCAAACCAAATCACTGAGTATGCAGTTCTTTGCCTAAGGAGAAAACGACAGAGAGAATGGATAAGACATGACTGAAATTAGTCAGAGTGCTTAATGCACTGCCGGAATCTGCTCTCACATGATAACGGTGGGGGCACTGTAAGAACCTAACAAGCAAAGAAGTCTTTCACTTTGTATTGTTGCACTGAATTGAGTTTGGTTTTCTTCTGTTATTGAGATTTCCCTGTGGCTATGTTTGTATAAGCAAGTAATTTGATGCAGAAAGAAGAGAACAGTAGATCAAAGCAGTTGGTACTCAGGACCTCACATCCACACCACATGTGGCTGGAGAGTATTTTATGGACTGAATTTTATTAGGTCCCACACACAGTAAATGTTCCCACCACACTTTTTTTAAAAGCTGTTTAAAGAGCCAAGCAGTGCTGCAGACCCTCAGAAGGTGCTGGGACACGTCTATGCACACCTGGAACAGAGCTCTCACATCTGGAATGAGTCTATCTTCTGTGTACAGAAACCTTTCACTGACCCAAACCAATGTGTAAGTGACGACAAACTGGGAGGCAAACTTCAAAGCTTCAGTATTGTTCTCCCCCAAAATGCTAGTTTGAGCAGAGCCTATGTCAAACGTAACCGCCTACAAGTTGATAGGCATACTTCATGTGCTCATGATCTCATTTGTAACAATGCATCATAAGCCCAAGACTTACGTCCTACAGCAGTTTGGTAGGAGAGGTCCACAATGGATCATAGGTGACACATCTGAATCCGGAGAGCACAACTAGATAACACAGTAAGCATCCAGCAGCTATCTGATGACATGTAAACCATTAAGCTTCAACAAATCATAGTGTTTGAGATGGCATCTATCATTACATAGTTCTGCTTGTTTTCTTTATGGGAAATTCAAAAGCTCAGAAATTAACACTTTAAAAAGATGGCATTTTAGGAAAACTAGTAGACATGAGCTGTGAAATGATGGTCTTTAGATTAGCTATTACTATTTTTAAAAGAGACCTTGAAGCTCAGTAGCACTAAGACAAATAGGATGGTAGAGGAACAACAGATGTTTATCTTAGGTTGGATACCAAAATTTTAAGTGGCTAAAGTATACTATGATTAATACTCTTTGCTAGAAAATGCACAAAATTTAAATACAGAAGTTTGCTCAGCTATTAACTAAACCTGTAGGAGTTAAATAGCTGCTGCTTTTTAGACAGAAAGTTTGCCATGCTCATATTTACTCTGCTAACTAAAGCATGGCCGGGGCCAAGCTTGACCCCAGGACTACTTGTTGCCCATACTACTTCACTGGCTTCATGCTGCGGGTTGCAGCGCTGGCCTGTGCCAAATGGCAGTCTCCCAGACAATGCCTGAACAGAGTATAAGCTTGGACATGGTATCTAACAGATACTATTCCCAACAGACAGTATAGCAAAGACTAGCCTAATTCTGGATATCTCCACTTTTCACTGTCTTCCAACACTGTCCCAGAACAGTTTTGGCATCCTTAAACTCCAATATTTTTCTATGTATAGAAAAATTTCAGAAGGGATCTTCATACACCATAGGAGGGCATGCAATAAATGTTTCCAGTTTGAAATGCCACTTGCTTGGGCTGTAACATGGCCCTGAAATTATTTTAGATGTTTTGAACTAAAAAAAATCCTCCATATGAAATAGTAATTGTGCCAAAACAGTATTGCTTAGATCCCAGAGCTAATCCTTATATAGGATGAATACAAGCAGTCTTTGCTACTGAGAGCTAGAGAATGTCCGTACCTCTGTTTTTTTCATAAGAGAGACACATCTTTTGTTTGTGTCCACATCCAGCTTCTATATATCACCTAAACTGCGTACCTCAGAGCAGCCAGAGACCATGTCCTACCTATGCCCGCCTGAGGAAGTACTTGCACATAATGGATCTGGAAGAGCAACTGGTAAATGTGCTCTCACAGAAATCACCAGCATCAGACCACTAACAAAATGCACATATCCTTTCTTTTTAAAATGTAAAGAAAGGAGAATTGTGTTGGTACTAAGTGTATAGCTGCCTAATGATTAGATACCCAATCACCTACGAAACGTGAGACCCAAAAATCTGTGCCCACCTAACTCAGAAGGGTTTCCAATTCCCAGCTCTCCCCAGAAGGATAGTTTAGCCTGGGAAAGGAGCATCCTCCACCTATCCTCTGAAAGTCATAGCAAAGAATGCATAGAACAGAAGGAACCACACATGCAAGACACAAAGAAAAAGTATGGCTTTGCAGGTTAGTGCTTGGAAGGACATTCAGCTGAAAAAACTGGAATCTGGATTCCTTCTGTTATATGAACAATGAACTGGATAAGTGTGACAAGAAATAAGGCAAAGTGGCAAAAGTCCTACTCAATTCTTTGAAAAATAGTCAGAAAAGGATAATCCAGACCCTGATTCAGAGTGGGGATGGAGTTGCTATTGCCATGAGTAATGTAGCTTGCCTTAGGGACAGGGACTGAATTTCATTCATATTCCTATAGGTCCTGGTAACTAAGCAGCTCTCCCAATGGAGAGAAAAAGATTTCTGGACAGAGATTCATTTGACCACGTGTAGACACCTATAGTCATCCTAAAACAGATTAGAGGAGTTGCATTCCACAACTCTTTTGATTACAGGTGGACACTAGATCAGATAAAGACATCTCAAGTAAGATGAGAGAAATTACTTTGGTAACTAGCTGTCCCCAGGAAATTGTGTTGACACTAGGTGCCTAAATATGGGGCTTGCAATAGACAGTTGGGTACTCAAATAAAGTACTCTACTATATTAGGCATCTCAGCCTTTTATTAGCTCCAGGCCTTACTGATAGAGGCAAGAACTAAATCCAATTTCTTCTTATCATTTTCTTCCTTGGTTAGCAATAGTCTAGCCTACAAGAAACAGAGGCACTTAGAAACAGAACAAAGAAAATGAAACACAGCTTAAGTGCAGAAATATTTTAAAACATTAAATGATACGGTGCTGTGAGTAGCAGAATAGTTAGAACATAGTCACCTAATGGGGCAGCAGATCTGATTATGTACATCAGGTACCTCTGTGCATTGCAAATCTGGAAATAAGTTAGAAATGCCAATTTATTTTAAAGGTGTTTCTATTTAAGTTAATGGTATGGAAAAATCTAAAAGGTTTGTTCCATCAAAATAATCATCTTAGTTTACTAGCCATGAGAAACTTTTTTACAAAAGGTTTTTAAAATGTCCCTTATAGTTTTAGATATATTTATGCTCACAGCAGCTGATTTATAAGTAGAAAACAGAATATTATAAAGTTTTATTTATCTTACACTTTTAAATTTGTTAAATAGAGATAAACAGAATGGGCATATTAAGATTTCTTTTTTCCTGATTAATTTTACGCTAATTCAAAGTGTTTCAGTTTTAAATGAATTGTTTGAATACTAAATTATGCAGCTTTATGATCCAGGAGATAAGCAGAGCTCTAAAGATGCCTCTGAGACTTGAAAGAGATAGCATTAGAAGCTCATTATTGCCGGCACATTTAACATGGTTAAAGTAGGGGAAAATAGCCATTAAGTTAATGTAATAGTTAAACTGCATTAATTTGAAAAACTGACCAGTGAAATGCTTACAGTGAGGGCGTATTTTTTTTTTTAATTCTGTGGCATTTTCAAATATTAAAGAATCAAAAACATTTGAGGAGTAGCCCTTTTCAAGCAATTTAACATAACGTTTACACTTGAAGAAATATTCAGTTTATCACTCAAATTAGTGTCAGAGTATCAACATTTTCTAAAGAGAGAAGAGCAGATGTTAATATGCATAAAAGATGAGTTCAGGACTACCAGGTGGGAACAAACAAACAAAATAAGCTCCACCTCTTCTTCCCATTAGTCCCTTTGTCCTCTGGGTCCTGTCTTCCAGACACTGAAAAGGAACAGTAGTTACTGAAAGTAACAGCACCTCTCTCCTGATTGCTTAAAAAGACTGAAGGAAGTATTAAAAACTATCCAAAATGTCAGGGAAAAGAAAACAGCTAAGTCCTACCAAAGTCCACAGCAAAGAAACATAACAATTGCCACCAGAGGATTAGATTTAATATACTTCATGTTTCCAAAAAATGAAGTAATCAACCCCACAAAATTAAAATGCACGGTAATCTCCAACACATATATATGAGTTACCATTTGCTCCAGAGTGGCTGCAGAATGCAGCACAATGTTTAATGTCCCTTCCAAAATGTGCTGATATTAATCATGACAACTTCTGATAGTTCTTACTGCTGTTGTTATTTTGCACATTTTCTTCTTATCTTGTCACATTTTTGGTCTCCTGGGCTTGTCAAGAAGCTCATCACCCGGTGCTGCCTCAAGAGAACTTCCCAGATCTCCTACCGAAGGAAGTACAGTTGCTCTGGACCTAGTGGGAAAAAAAAAATCAAAGTGGGGGAAGTTTGGCACCTGCTTTGCACCCCATCTTGCAGGGAGTCCTCACACTGTGTGCATTGTTTCTGCCCAACATATTCTGAACATGCTCTTGATGGCAGAGGAGGACAAGGAAATGTGAAGGACTGATCTCTCTGCTCTTAGTCTCAGACATGGAATGAGCACATATGACCTCCTAAATCATGAACCAAACCAGTGCTTGTGGGGGCAGAAAGCTGATGCAGATCTAGACACTTGCAATTAGGAAGAATGTGCCTGTTAGAAAGATCTCTTTTGTGGCTCCACACCGTACTGTTTGGGGAAAGAGAAATTCAGAGGAACTACTTTTCATTCTTCTTTGGTCCCTCTTCCTTCCCATTAGCTACGACTGCAGGAACACAGGGCTCATTCTTCTTCTACCCTCCTACTAAACAGTGGCGGAAGGCTCAAGAGCTGCAGACATTATTTTTTTGCAAAAATAATTAGGAGTCTGTGCTGTGTATCTATCTGAGGAAGACGTTGCAGCTCTCTGCTGTCAGTAGTACTGATCAGGCTTTGGTAGCACTGGAAACAAAAGATCTGAGTGCCAAAACCTAAGGACTTCAATTTAAACATGGAGAAATAGAAGCACAAGACGGAGAAAGATAGCAGGAGTATTTTCCACCTTTATTTTTTAAAGTAAAATAAGCCTTAGACTTCTGGAATCCCCAGCAAAATTTACAAGTCTCACAGAGAGGCAATGTTACCTTTTAGTATGAAAACCACACTTGCTAAAATAAACTCAATGGGAATTTTAGCTGAAGTGGGTGTAGATACCCCAACTGTTGTTCCACTGTTACTTGTCAGAGATCATAAGTGAACACAAAGGTAAATTAAGAACTTTAGATTCCATTCAAAGGATAACATTTCTACTACTATATCAACTGAAAATCGCTAGAGATTAGAGCATCCTATAATTTACTGTTCCCAGTATCTGCACTGTGCATTGCCTTTCTTCTTGTCTTGGCTGCCGTAAACACTACTGAACTTTACTGCCTTTAAGTAAAATTGTCTTTAAAAAAATAGAGAAGAAACAAAATTTTTTAAAAAAATTATTTTGTGTGTATTGTCCACTGATAACTCCAGTATGCTCAAATATTTGCTTAAACATTTTCACCAAGAGGTCTGGTAATATCTTATTTCCTTTTAAGAAACCTCCAGGCTACACCAAAGCACTTTTCTTCGATGAAGATATTTTCTGAGACCAGTTTAACAATTTTCCAAATTGGAGAAACTGATACCCAATATTCCATGTCAGTGAAGTGGCTGCATGAAAAAATGAAAGCTGTTTTCTTCCCTTCCCACTGCAATTCCTCCTATCTCCTGAATTTGCTGCATTGGTTATATGGTTATATGACCTTCACTGACATGAAATTTGACAAAAATTAAAAAGAAAGAAGAATTACATCAGAAAGAGTATCAAATAGCTTTTCATTTGTCTACAAAGTCACTTTGCTACCTCCAAAAGCAACTTTAAATAGATGATTCTCTGACATTCTTTACAATGAAATCTGACCAAAGTTTATGCCCCTCCAAACAGCAACAGAGCATTATTCCTTTGTAAAATATATGCTCCCAAATCATTACACTAACACGTAGTATAAAACATTCATGTTTATGTACAAGTAACTAATGGGTATGTCTTGAAGGAACTTGTCTGTCCAACCTAGCCTTCAATCTTTGAATTTAAAAAGCACCCAAACAGGCACTTTTTAAGGTTTCACTCCCTTTTGGACACAGATGCATAAAAGATGCCTTTCAGGACTCTGCGATACTATAATAATACTGTGTATACTTACTGCACTGCAGATATTTCTAGTTTGTTCCACCAGTACTAATTTGAATCAGTTGGTCTATTTAAAAAAAAAAAAATCCCCTTTCTTGTTTTCTGTCCGTTGTCTTGAGTATTATTTGAAGAATATCTGCTATGTAATTTGCTATAGAGAAAATTAGCTATGACGTCAGTAATTATGAACAAGTAGTACCCACTCTGTGAGTTTATTCCATGAAATGTAAGCAACTTTGCATTTAATATGGAAATAGAGCTTCAATTTCAGTTGCAACTTCAAAGGATCTTAGACTGGGATTTTAGGTTGTGAAATCCAGAACTTTGCATTCCGTATTTCTTTGTTCCATACTTTTATACTTCTTACATACTAATTAATTCTCCACAGACCGTAAAGTAACTATGTAAACTAAAGGAAAAGCTCTTGCCCAGTCAGTTCTACAAGAGTTCACTTAGTTAACTCCCTCTTTTGCCAAAGTGATGTTCTATCAGCATCCATTCTCTAGCAACACTGAAATAACAACATTATGTGAAAATACAATGCATATTTTCAAATCTTACAACATGCATAAGGATTTTCTCCCAATTGTTCTACTCGGCTTGCAAGGTGATGTTACATAGATCAGATGATGTACTATCAAAGAATACTGTCAATCTTTTGAAGGAGGCTAAAAAATATAAAATGTAATTAAGCCTGAAAATGAAAAATCCATTCCACGTTTTAAACATACTACTAACTTCTTACCTTAAAAAAGATTATATTCTTCTCTCTTCAGTTAACGCAATTTCCATTAACAGAGAATATAAGGCTCCCAAAGAGCTGGACAGAGCAAAATGCATGTGGATCTCTTTAAACTCATGTACCTGAAAAATATCATTAACTAATGTAAATTTGACAGTCAATTAGCCTCTCTTATGTTGTAAGTGCTTTTAGTATTTGGAAGAAAAACATCTCAGCCATTAATTTTGAATTGAAAATAAGTTTCTGTTACTTGATTCTTAACTTTTTCTGCCATAGTAGAAAGATTTTTATAGTGAACAATAGGTATTCTGAAAACAGTTATCATAAATCAGTCTGGGGCTGTGTCACCTTTTCTTAAGTGTGCTTAACACTTCCCACTCATACAGAGACTGGGTTTTCACTTTCACATAATTTTACCAAATTTCAACAACTTGTCATGAAAGATTTTACTCCAGGTGTCTGCCTATGGCTCATCATTTCCTTATCCCTGAAAAATTCATTGAAGTAGTTCAATATATGGTTTTACAATGTTAAAAATGCATTTCAGCTTAGAATTATAGAGCATTTCATGTGTTCACAGCACAGCTTTCATTGACTTCACTTGCAGCTGTGTGTACTCTGCACCTGTGCAAATCAGACTCCAGAGTTTCACACTGTATGCCCAGAAAAATGAGGAAAACACGCAATTCAACCACCTGTGAAAAGTTTAACAGTTTGATCCTCAAAATGTTAAAAAAAGGACATAGTGCTTCCCATGCCTTCCTGTTGATGCATCTCTTCCAGTGCACATTAAAAATGAGAGATGGACATCTATAGTCTTAATTATTTGATTAGTTTTCTGGGAGGACTCATGGGGTCTGTGACTGGAACAAGAAATGAGTTAATTTCTCTATGTTTACACTGACTTTGAAGGTGACTTGTTTCCTCTGGATACACTTCTGTGACGCATTTATATTTCCACCGCAACTATCTTGGAAGAACTCCCTACTAGGATACAGGCATGCTTCTACTATGCTACAAAACCTGAGTTACATGAATTTATCAGCATTTTCAGCTGAAGGGTTAATGCAGAGGAGCCAAGCCAGTCTGCCTCTGCCCCCACTAAGCCCCATTGCCAAAAGATTTGTTCTACTTGCCATAACTGCCTCTTTCTGAGATTTTACAGGCATTGCTGCACTGGGATGTCTGACTCATTATGAAATGACAAAGTTGTGCCAACGGAACTTTGTAATGGAGACAAAGCCTTTGAAGGACTTGGTCTCACTCATGTAGTCATTTAAATGAGACTTGTTTTCTCCAAGGCTGCAAGCTTTTCCTTTTGTGATATACAATTTCAAGAGATCAATGCAGTGCTTGCTTTATGGAGAGAGGCAGCTCCTTTCTTTCAGATATTTCACTTCAAACTATTTTAACTGTTTCTGTGATTGCTCCTTATGAGACATCTGAACAAAACAAATTTTTGCTTGTCTTGTGAATGATTTTCAGGTCGCATCACATTTGTCCCAAGAATACATTAATTTGGTGTAATTTTCCACTTTTTTTTTTCATTTATTATTTTGGCCCAGAGAGTAACAAGAACACATGATTATCCACTGAAATTGCATGACATTGATGATGATAATGCACATAATTTGCACAGGACACCCAATATTGTATCTGCAAAATAGTAACACCCAACTTCTATTTCTAGTCCTTCTTTTTCCGCCCCAAAACATCCAGTGCCACAAGAGTTCACTGCAGCGGACTGTACTACATACAAACAAAACACTGTTCAGCCGAGCACAAAGATATTTTTCTATTTGCTGGTAATGCAGGCTTTGTTCCTTGGTAGAAAATACATTGCACTTGATCTCGTGTGCCAACTTAACATTCATTAGAGAGCCAGGAGAATTTATATATTCTGTCTCAGTGGGACAGTATAATATATCACTCTTTTATTTTGTTTTCTATTTTGTTCCAAAACTATTTTACTTAAATTTGGCCACTACCCACCTGAAGTAATCTATGATGGTCTCAGGGCACTGAACTTCTTAGCAGTAAAGCTCTTTTTAGTTGCATGTCAGCTTCAGGCACTATGACTTGCAAAATCCAGTAGCCCAACAGTCACAGGGCTGCCGTGGCTTCGCGTCCCCATGTCCAGTCATAGTGAGGCTGAGCATGTACATGCACACACACATGTACGCTCACAGCAATACACATACATATTCACGTGGCCAGGCATACTGGTCAGCAAGAACAGAAAACACCACATTCATGCAAACACAAACAGCACCAGTGGCCTCATCCTATTTCCTCCTGGCTGATCAAAATGAAAGTCTAGTAGTGGAAATTATATATATATATATGTAGACATACATGATGTGGATCCCTCCAGTAGCAGGTCTTAGAGCACAGTCTCTCCAGTAGCTGTCCCTGGATCCCAGGTCTTTTTTTTTGGCACCTGGACACAAGAGTCGCTGAAGCCCACTGCAGTTATTGATACAGAAAGCCCCGTGCCTTTGCAAACCCACAACAACAACCACCCCTCATACATGTAAGCACTACAGATACCTCCAGTAAATATTAATAATTTCAGTCCTTCCAGTTTGACTTGCCATGAAGTAGGATTCAGTGAGCTTAATTCTCTAAGATTCCTGTCTAAGTGTGTGTGTGTGTATCTATCTATCTATATATATATAGATATATATATAGTTTGTATTTCTTACAATTCCATTGTCTTCAGTTACTTCAACTTTGGCCAAAACAAAACAAAACAAAAACAACCCTATGCAAACAGCATTGCTGTGTCATCAGGGGAAGAACCTGTGTCAAGAGGGAAGAGCCTTCAACATAGTGCTAGGATTTCAGAGGAGCCTCAGCAGGAGATGTTGGTGATGCCTAGCATGCCCCAGACTCCGGACTATCATGACTGCCTTCTTCCCTTGTTCTCACCATGGTGAGCTCAATAACATGTCAGGTTCAAATTCTTTTCTCACTGTCCTGCCATGCTTAACATCTGTCAGGAAGATGTCTTCCTGAGACTTACACCTCTGATTGATCGGCACTGGAAGCTCAGAGGCAAATGCCAAACCTTCAGGATCGCTCCTTATCACCATGCACAGAGGGAGTTTACAGCCTCTCTGAAATAATTCAGCAACACTTAAATCAGAAGATGAACAAGACAAAACAGAATTCCTAACTATATTTGGAAACAGGTACAGATAAACCAAACCATAACAAGATCGTAACATAAAGACATCAGCTTTGTTTCCTGGGACTTTCTGGTTGGCAACAGTCTTGTTAAACTATCTTCTGGCATGTTTTCTCTAAGTGGACCCCAATCATTGATGTATTCTGTTCTTGGCTTCCCCTCTCTGAAGTAAATACAGACTGAAATGACTGTATTGATTTTACATTTTCTTTCTTAGGTAGAATTACACCAGTAAGTGCATATTCTCCCCCAAAGCATTCTACATTCTCCAGTCCTGATGACTGATTTAATTAAACCAACTGCTCATTTCTTAACTCCTGTCTCCTACAGGAATATAATTCTGTTTCACAGAGATTCCCTTTTTTCATTCCATTTAAAGATGCCTTTGAAACGCTCCACTCTACCAGTGAGGCTTCACCAGTCTGAATGTGTCTTAGACTGTAAATCTGCCTAGTTACAGATGCAGTACAGCATATCCTCACAGACAAATAGATCTTTCCAGACTGCATCTTCTCACCACAGATTTAAGCACCAAACTTTTTTCAGAAAGCTGCAAGTTCATCATGCAGACCCTTATAGGAGGACAATGAATATGCCTCTTCACCAGGCCTTGACAGAGGCCAGACGTGATGTTATAGAAAAAAAAAATATCAGTTGAGGTGGTAGTGTGTTTGGTTTGGCTGAAACTTGGAGACGGCCTGCTGAGATTTGGAGAAATGCTAGTAATAACCTAACATAGTCCTGCAATGTAAAAAGGTTCTGCTACTGAAACATCTGCACATTTGTTGGGTTGCTCATTGCTGGATCCTTGCTGACTTTAGGACTGTGCTGCAGGCACAAGAGACTTGCGGAAGAAGTCAGGCACACAGATGAAGCCTAGTTAGATAACTTATTCCTTTTAATCCTTGATAAAGTTAGAAAGACCTGTGTTACAATTTTAGACGACTGTGAATTCCTTTAAAAAGCAGGTTTCTGTGTCAGGGCCAAGCTAGTAAAAAATTCTTTTAAAAGAATGGTTTATGCAAAGTCATGTATTGTCAATTATAGAGAAAGATGTTATACAGTAGTATTTGCCAGGAAGAGGATTTTGCTTCTTTATTCCATAACTGGTTTTTTGTGGAGGACCCTTATTACACTGGTCAGTACGGGAGTCAGTGTGGGTCAGTAATACGATCCCCTATTGCAACGTTTTTTGGTGTTGCATCATGAGTAGGAATGATGCAAAATTCCCCCAGTATCCTACAGCTCAAAAACCAAAGTTCGAGAGAATAAGAGTTTCTGTACTGCTTCTTCTTGGTCACATCTCCCCCATTTCGTTGACACTACCAGCAGTATGCTTGTGTGACTATTCCTGTTTTGTCTGCAGTGCAGACCCCTATCTAATCAGTACTGAAATGAAAACATCAGTCCCTTTCATGCAGAATGCTACACTACCTTCAGGGAGAGGCTAGGAGGATCAGGAATGAACTTTTAAATCTTTCACTTCTTGTCTAGCATTATTTATCATTATTATAGTAAACTTTCAACTGCCTTGACAAAGGAAGAAGATGCTTTGCACACAAATATTATAGCCTTTTGCTGTGGAAAGAAGTGTACTCCTTTTCTACTAATATCAGAAAAAGTGATCCAACCATCAAATCGTCAGACACTACCTACAAGGCAGATTGACAGATTTTGTTCAAATTAATTTTAGGAAAGGTGAATAAATCCCATTAAAAAAAGATAGTGACACCTGCCCACAGCACCATTTGGTCCAATTCCTAATCTGATATAGCTATTTGAAGCATCTCCTGAGTTGTCTGGAGCAATATGGAGAGCTGATTTTGGCCCTATAGCTAGAAAATAACTTGCTACTCTACTAACTTTAACAATTCAGGGATAGCACATATCTATCCTCCTACTGCGGGATATGCAGGACTCCGTTTGAACTAGGTAACTCTGGTGGCGGTACACGTGATAGCACAGTTTTTACTATAAAGTCACGCTTAAATTATTGATAATTGCATTATTACCTTAATAAATGCTGAAGGTACAATAAAACTATGATTAAAGGTGCTTTATAGGAAGAAAATTATAGTGTCTTTTAAGCTCTGTTGTTTACTGTTAAGCAATAATATTACTGTGCTATGACACATTTACAGCACTTTCAACCTTCAGCATTAAGCTGCCATATAGACACTTCCCAGTTTGTTTTGAGATAGCTCTCCATTGTTAAGCAGAAAGTAGGATTAAAGTGCACAACATAATGCTCTGCAGGTAGGAAAGCTCTGTGCCTGAGCATCTCAAATATCATGTCAAACAGAAATGTTTCTTTGAGCTGATATTCAAAGCAACATAGGAGGAAGAGGAATGACTCTTCTGTAGAAAAAGATAGAGATCTGCCATCAGAGGATTCTACCTCCAGATGAAGACTCTCAAGGTGGTGAACAGCAATGAAGTAGACAGCATCGGTTGAAGCATTTCTACTTTAATAGCAGTATTATCAAAAGAAAGACACAAGCATTTAATACACTACTTATCTAGAGTTCTCCTCTGTAAAGAGACAAGACATTCCTTCAGGTGTTGTTGTCAAATGTGTTTTCATCACAAGATATTACTAGTCAAACTCAAGTGGAGAGAGAAGTTCTGTTGGAACACAGTGGAACACAGTGATGAGTACAATTGCCAGTATAACTGAGCTGGTATAGCTGTGGTAATAAGTTCTCCAGCACCTTCAGATTTTTTTTTTTTTTTTTTTTGTAAACTTTGTCAGTTAAAAAAAAAAAAGTCTGTGAATTACTCTTCGTTATTCTTCTATCATAATGTATCAGCAATATGAGGTTTATCTGACTCCTGACAATTCTGCTAAGGAGTCCCGAACAAGATTTAAAAGTCAAGTTTGATGCTTGTCGAAAGTTCATAATTCTGATGAAAATAAAGGGTTATTCCAGTTCCATTAGTGGTTTCTATGTACAAGGTATTCACATCTAACCTGACAGTGCAGACTGCAATGTAAAGCATGGAATCTTTTGCTAGGTCTCAACAAGCTAAGACAAGACCTGTGAAGTGAACAGTCCAGCTGTGTTACCTTAGAGCTCTAAACACCAATTAACCCTGTTTTTTAGCTCATACTTCTCCCTTCTACATTGTAGTTTACATTGCAGATACAAACTTAATTAGATAATCTATCTGGATATATCATGTTTCTATTTAAAATGACAGCTTCTCTTAGATAAGGTTATAAAAAAGTCATATATGTGGGAACTGTAATAACAAAGATGTGGAATTTCTTTTAGCCTTGAGTGATGTTGAGAATTTATCACTTAAGAGACAGGTATAATTTTCTAGCAGCACTTTGTTTTCTGTGTTGCATGTCGACATTTGCAGCTGAGTCCTGCATTTCTCTTCTCCATATGCCAAAAATAAGGTCCTTTTACATCAACATGTCACACTTGCTCAGTGTATTTATGATTAGTTCAGAATTTATGAGCTTGATATATGTTGCCACATTTTGTCTTTTCTTCTTCTAATATTTCTCTGGTGCATAAACCGGACAGATTTGATGGGAGCTAAGAAGTTACTGTGGGCTAGAGTGGAAGCAATGCCTCCCAACCAAGACAAGAAAACGAACAAACATAGAGGAATTGCACTCATGTCTTACATGCACAGAAAGTGCAAGGGAGGTCAGATAGTAAATCTACATAGCTGGCATTCACCCGTAGAACTTTTCCTTGAATTGCCCCAAACATGTTCTGTCCACCAAGGAAGGACCCACTGCTGCCTTCTGGTCCAGAGAATGCTCTGGTCTCCTGGAGATTCCACCTTCACTGAATTTGCTTGAGATCTTTTATTTATCCTACTACTAGACTCAATATCTATATAGAAAGTGACACATATACTGTAACACAGACAAGGAGAGATCATGCCATGAGATAAACTAGCATAACTTGAACCTAAACGCAGTACTCTTTTGCAATAAAACCTGGAAATGAACTAATGCTTTCATCCACGTGTCCTGAGTTACCTACTAGAAGGCACACACACATCTCAGTTACATGCTTTTCACAAGAAGGAAGGTACATCGTAAACCAGGAACAATATCACATATTTTAATTTCTTGACACCCGGTATACAAGCTATGTAATTAATCAGATTCCTGTTACATACAGCAGTCTTTGAACACAAGTTTCTTATGAAATGACTAAATATTAACAATTTTGATCTCAAATGCATAAGTTATCTGAACAGATGAGACTTCATATTGATACCACACCAGCAAGGCAGTTGCTAATAACCCTTCCCTTCCCTTCCCTTCCCTTCCCTTCCCTTCCCTTCCCTTCCCTTCCCTTCCCTTCCCTTCCCTTCTCTCCCTAAACTGTCCTAAACTACATTTCTTTTCATAGCCCAGACATGCTGTTCTGGGTGAGGATAATAAAAGGCCAATTACTGCATAGAGTGCAAAATTTTTTGCTTGTTGCACATAACTTGCAGGTGTACAGACATATATAGAAGGAAAAATCAGCCAAATGCATTTTTTTATGCTGAATATAGCCAAGCTTTTCTAAGTTGAAGCCAGTTACTGGGCTGCTCAGAAACTTTCCATTTCAAAAGAGCCAAAAATCACCAGGATTTCTCTGATTTTTCACATTCCTCCATTGCCCAGCCTTAGCTGAGCTGATCAGAACCCTTCTGTCAAAATTAACACATTCATATGAATATGAACCAACATATTCATTAGAGCTGAAATGTTTCTACAGCCCACAGCTAGGACACTAGTCTGTTGCATGGGGACAAAAGTAAAGTCTTATTGTGCCTTCTCCAGAGAAACGCCTGATCAAAAATTCAGGAATTAAGCACAGCAGATGGCTTCCATGACTAAGGCCAGCTCTCTAAACATCATGGTTTATAAATACACTTATTAAACAGAACTACTTGAGTTTTAGAGCCAAAGCCAGATAGTTTGATAATTTCCATTCCCATGTAAATGTTTGAAATAAACAGAATAAAAATATATTTCAAAAGTTCTCCTAATGCAAAATTTTCATCCTGCACAGTCTAGTGCCAGATACTCCTTGAGAATATGTGTTTTTAAGCTTTCTACATTGGCTGAACTAACTTTGACACATAATAATCTGTGGCTTTCAGAAATAACACCTAAAGAATATTTTTTTTTTACACTGGTCCAAATGTTTAAGAATTTGGAAGGGAGTAATTGCTTAGGCAATTTCACTAAACAGCCGAACAGCCTGAACTGCAAAAACTCACAAAGCAGTCAAGGTACGTAGAATGTGAAGAAACACCTCTCCTGTTTTCACTGCTGCATAAAATGAAGAGGCAATTGAAAAGGGTAATTTTAGTAAATCTCAGAAGATTAAATGGAGGCAATCATAGAATAAGTAGTGCTCCTTTGTATATAAAACATCACCAACAAACTGCTGTCAAAGATGTAATGTTTTCTTACGAACATACTTCGTTGGCTCCAAGAGCTGAATAGTTTACTAAGAAGTCTGCAGATCAGCAGCTCTGTAGCCCTCCAACAGCTGTAGCATTGAAATACACCTATAAAAAAGATCAGATGTACATAATGAAACAGGACTTACCCATGACCTTCCACAGATATTGAAAAGTGTAAGGAAATATTACTTTAAGCCATAAATGTACAGCAGAGATAATGCCAAGAGAATTAAACAACCATCTGCTGTAATTATTCATGTTCTCTAAAAATAGTTTGCATGTGAATGTGGCACCATATTTCCCTATGTAATTTAGAGGTTTGAAACTAAAGGAAAATTGCAGAAAATCATAGGAAATAAAGGCTAGTCTTTTTTTAATGCAGATTAACACATTCTCTTCTAAATAAGAAGGCATGGAGGAAAGTGCAGGGAGTGGAGGGAAACTGAGGGTGACAGAAGAACGTAGTACGTGTACTTTTATACATACATGTGACAACTAAAATTCATCTGAATTCATAATAATCCTTCCTTCATGTGCTGGTCTTTTCATGATATTTTGTGAAAGGTTTTCAAATTGTACAGTTATCAGGTGAAGCATCATTAGTTTCTGTAATATTCTGAATAAACGAATTGGGTGTGGAGTAATACAAATATTGATAAAAGAGCTTTTTATCATGGAAATAAATAATTCGTCTTTGAGGAGGGGTTATTTGTGCATACAAGGCTGTTTGCTGTCCCTGCTGCAAGAACCCACCCACGTTTCTAGGAGCATCAAGCAGTTACAGGGAGCAGAAACATTGCATGGCCACTCAAGCACTATCCAAAAGTTTCTGAGCAAACCACAGACTGAGCTGTGTTTGAATACTCTATTCCAACAACTGCAATAACAAATTAAATTAGTAGAAACCTGTCCAAGGATAGGCGGCAGAAATTGTTCTCCACACTCTTAATGACATGTTTGTGTTCTGTTACATTAGGAAACAAAATACCCATTTATAACACAGGCAGCACTCTGGATTTGAAAATACTGCTGAGCAACTTGAGAAAAATACAGCAGGGGTATCTTTGAATTATAATATGTGACTAATGCACATAAGTAATCAATTGACAAAGAGTGTTAAATTATTCCTCTTTACTCACATACGATGACCCATATTATCGCAAACAAGAACACTAATGGATATTGATTGCGAAATAAACACCTGCAGTGTTTGATGCATCATTTCCCAGGACTGTGTACGTGGAGGAGACCATACATACCATTGTGTACTCTGAGGGCCAAGTTTCCTATACAAATATGAGTAACAGCGATGTGAGCTAGCTGGAACTCCCCCATATCAGATGGAGGTACCAGCTCCTTGTGTCAAAAAAACAGCAAAATATTATCTTAGTAAAAAATGTGCAGAATGAAAACTATCACAGGAGCCAAGAGCAGATAGGAAAACAACACGCCAGTATTATCTCACTGCATTTTAGTGTATGAAAGCACCATTTGCTTTAGTTAAGCTCCAGGAGATGCAAGTGTGCTTGATGTCAATTCTCAATTTGATCTTCTACTTTCCAGTTACCATCTAAAGATTTAGCATATTCCTTCTAAATCAATTAAGTAGCAATTAAGAGCAGCTAGGCAGCCTGATAATACAGTTAAGGGAAGGCATGACCCTAGCACATCAAAGTCATGTCCTTCTGCAAACTGCTCCTAGAAATTTCCTTGGCTCTTAGTACAGTCTTTACACAGTACTAGAAAGAGGACACTCAAGATTGACAGAAAAGTGGATAAAAATAGTATTTTTATGATTTATTCTCAGAAAGACGTGTTGCTATAGATGTAGCTCCACACCTACATATTTCAATACAATATTTTTGTACCAAGATGTGCTTGGTTTTGTCTGTTTTTTGTTGTTTGTTTGTTTTTTTGTAGGTTTTGTTTGTTTGTTTATTTGTTTATTTTGTTTTGTTTTGTTTTTACTAAGGAATGAATTCAAACTAATTAAAGAAATCACATCAGGTTTTTATTTTCTGTCATCTGCTTGGCTAATACCAGTGCCCAGGAGACAGCACTTCTGTGGGATAATACAAAGTCTACACACACATGTAAAATGACTAAAATGAAGTAATTTCTCTCTTGTCTTCACTTTTTACAATATTTTATATTATACTGTTATAAATAGATTCATTAGCTGCTGAGAGTTGCATTTTTAACATATGAAATTATACTAGAAATCTTCAGATATAAAGTGTAAGACTTTTGTAAAAGGCTTATATCCATTTCACCAACATTTAAAACAGCTTCTTTAGCCATAAGCATTCCTTCCCCTAATACCAAACATTTGTTTTTAAGACATGATTGTTATCTCTGAAAAAAAGATTTGAAAGCAATGTATGTTTTAGAAAGATATACCAAAAGCAATGTGAGGCCATTACACCTGAAGAGCAAAGAGCAATGCAGGGGTGTGTTCCCAGAACAATAAAATTAAGCAGTAAAGAGCATCTTTTGCATATCCCTCTTTTCAATGAGAGGAAAAAAAAAAAAAAACAACACATTCTTAGGTTAAACCTATGAAAAGTTATATATATATAAAATATCTACATATAGTTTTCTAGAAACTTAGAGAAAACCAGTTATGGTAGGAAAATATTTTACACAACCTGATGTTTGCATTCAGCTCATTCCTGTTTAATTCCATCATGCCTTTTTCTTGAAATGCTGAACTCCTTTTCAGAACTGGGATTGTTGATACTATTTATGTTAATAAATCTGGAAATAACTAATTCCAGCTAACCATGTTGGATGACTAGTAAAATGTTTCGTGTATCCAAAAATTCAAACAACCTTGGTGGGTTCCTTACTAGGAACAACAGCCACTTGAGCGTATCCTATTTATATTAATTGGGGAAGTTGTTATCTGACAATACTTATACCACTTCTGTGCCAAATTCAGAAAGACAAAAGCTGTCTCTCCAAGAGCTATTAATAGGATGCAGTGTCTTTTGGGATAGCTGCTTAAATTTAAGAACACTTTAAAAGATAAGTTATGTTTAGAAAGGCTATTTTGAAAACAGAGAAGCTTCATAAGAAGTGAGATTTGAATCAGAGCTGAAACACTTATTGCTTGTTGAAACCAAAGAAACATGACATCAGGTATGTCAAGCAGAAGACAGTTTAAAACTCAGAAGATGTTGAGAAACTTCTACCACAAAGGCAGTATAATTACCAGGTTGACAAAAATTACAACCCTGTGTGTATAATATCAGGCCCCCTTCGTGATGCAAAACTGCTAACAGGAGAGACCTGAGCTAATGAAAGAATAACAACTAATTTTGAATCCAGTCAAGCCTGAAGGAGGCATATTTTCTTATTTCCATGAAACTATTGAAATGGTGGGTTGCTATAAAAGCTAGCTGCAGCAAACAAGCAATAACAGATATCACTCACTTTCTTGGCTTTACAAAACTCATCAGAGCTTCCCACTATTAAAAAGCCAGCTACAAACACAGCATGCAGAAGTCTAAAATTCAGTGTGGAAGCAACTGCATATGTCACACTGTATTTGTAGTATGGTGACCTCATGGGGATTATATCAATATGGATGAGATGAGACAAAGTTGTTAATTGTTATGCAAAGTTGAAATTTTATTTCCTCTTGAAATAATCGAAATTGATATTGAAATAACACCAAAATTCAAAATAATGAGAAGTTCTCCTGTCTTAACCCTATATATCTAGATTGAGTATTTGAAGTAATGGTTGTAAACAAGAGAAAAGGGACTTAACTGGTTTGAAGAATTCTCTATATGCATTGATTTGTCTACATAAAGTATCATCCTCAAACTATTTTCCTAAATAAGACATAAGTCATATAAGGGACTTACGAAATCATTCTCAATAGCTGCCAAGTAAACTGGAAAGCACCCTCTCATCCGTATATAGGCTCACTGTACTGTTCTCCTAATATATTAGGAGTGCAACACCATCAAAATGTCTCTAAAGAGACAACAGTAAGGACACTGAGGTCTTCATTCCCCATCTTTATTGTTCCAGTGTTTCTACCCATAACCATTTTTTCAAATAAATAATTCTGGTGCTAATGTCACTACAGCCCTTTGATACAATTGTAGGGGGAGCAGGAGATTTTGCATTTTTTTAAGAAGAGTTAAAATTAGGACCTGTGCCTGCCATAGACAGATATAAGGTTTCTGAGATTAATTTCTTCCTTTCAGCACAGGCCACAGTTTCATGATTTAGACAGATTTTTAATGAACTTCACCTCCTTTATTTGGAGATCATTAAAATTACAACCTGTTTCAATGATCCGTGGTGCTTAGCTGTAGTTCACCATAGGAATGCACCTGTGAAGTGACATGTTCTCATTCTGCTCGGACACTTTCTTCTATGGTTACATAAAGCACTCTGCAAGCTAGTCTCTTCTGAAGAAGGGACGTACCACACCAGGAGAACCGCAAGCTATCTGCCTTGTGGAAAACATTATGCCAACCGAGAAGGTGCACTCAAAGGATTTCACTGAGTCCTGGTTCTGAGGCTGTGATAAGTTGCATTCTCACTAACAGGCATTCAGTATCATGCTTTATTATACATCAGCCATGGAACTACATGGATGAAGAATAGCAAAACTCAGGCATGCTTGAATTATTATTTTCTATAGAAAGGTCATGTTGTTCTTTAGTTTGCCACAGGCATATCTCCTCAAATACACAAAATACAACAGATGTAGTACTATTGTTTCTTCTATGAGATTGTAGTAAATCAGAATTGTTCTGTAGTTGAACAATATTATGTTAAATTATCCTTCCTCCCTTAATTTCAAAAGGTCATTAGGTGTTTACTTACATTACGCGATCTGTACTAGATTACAGACGCAGTCTTTCAAACCATCAATACTGCCAATTATATTACCTAAACAGCTGAAAATATATTATGGAGAAAATTCACAGATGTCCATAGGAGCCTGAAGGAGAACTGCCATCACGTTTTAAACAATGTAATCTTTGTGCACAGACAGAATTAGACAACTCAACTACATGTCTCCAGCCTAGTGACTGAGATATTGTTAGTACCTAGCTGGTAGTTAGTAGTTAATAGTGACTAAGACATTAACCAAAAATACACTTGGCTCTGGATTCATCTTGCCTAACTTTAGTCACTTAAGTGAGACCTTTAAGTTAGAAAATTAGACATAAGAGGTAATGTCTACAGTTAGTGGAAAGAGGTCAGCAATTCAGGGCTTTAGGTGGCTGTTTCACAATTAAGAGGTGCCAACCTTCTTCCACCAACTCCTGAGGAGAATAAACTCACTCAAATGACTAAGCTTCAGATGTGAGTGCTATGTGGAACGCATAAATACATTTGGGTGTAAAACCTGAGAGTTCAAGCACTTAGGAGCTTTGAAGAGCCCATGCAGCAAGTGTGCTCTGGCCACATAAACATTTGCTCCAACCACACAAAGCTCAGCAAAGCCATAGTTGAAGACAATGCATTTGAGAGGGTTTGTACCTTGTGTGGCCTTGTTATTAACTACAGTGATTATTCTGGCATCAGTTTGCAGAGCTAGCAATGACTTGGTAAACAACATCATAATCTGTAAAAAGATTCTAGGGCTAATTTGCAGAAGACTGCTGTTACTGGGCTGGCCTTATTACTGCTTTGTGATTCTGAGATTTGAACAGCCTTTTCCTGATTTATCAGATACTTCTGTCACTGCCTCAGTGGTCTTTGGGGTGAACACTTGACACTGGAAAGCAAGATAATTTTGTCATCTGGTGCTGCAAATTACTGGCCTAGAAGTCCTAGTGGTCACGTAGTATGAGGATGTCCTCACAGATTATATAGATCTCTGAATAGAAACTTAAAGAGGTGAGCTGACACATTACTAAGACAACTTTATGCTAGTTTTAACTCTTAGCAGCTTTAACTTAACAGTAGGAGTGTATTGCCTAACATGGATTTTGATGTGACAGCTCGTTCTTGGCTTCTGAAAAGCTTTGGGGATACAAGTAACACTAAAATGATGCAGAAGCCAGAGCACAGCTTACTTATGCACTGATAGAAAAAATTAAATTAGCTCACGGGCACACTATCTTGATATCACAGCTTTTGTCTGGCTCACACTGTAGGCAGGCCATATTGATTTCAGCACACCAATACACCATGTAGCTTTAATGGCTGTAGACAGAGCATAAGATTCAGAGGCTGTGGAAAAAGTAAACAAAGCGAACACAAAGAGGTTCTTCTGAAATTTGATGTGGTCCCTCCCATGGGCTCTACTCCATGCCCCGAGGATTCTTTATGCATTTTTGTATTGAAGAATCTATGAATAAAATAGAGAAGCAGTCTGCAAACTGACCTCTCCCTGGGCAAGGCTGCGGATCGTGGGGCTGTGAGCTACATTGCCAGTTGTTTACTCTCTTCTTCCTCTCTGGCCCTCCGAGTCTTGTTTTTCTTTCTGCGCAGTGGCACAGCTTCAACAGAAAGGAGGTGAATAAAATTCTAACATTCTTTCCTTAAACCAGGAAGTGAAGGCATATCTTCTGGGATGTGTGAGATGTCGGTTTGACCCTTCTCCAGATAAAGAGGGCAGAGAAACCAGCCTCCTCTGAAAGTCATTTGTTAAAGAAGAGGTGGACAGCAACACTGATGTCTTCCTTTCAGTTGAATTTTAAGAGAACTACAAGAGTATCCAAACCCCAAGTGGCAGTTAGAACATTGAAGTCCTTTAGGTTGCAAATGCCAGTCTTTCATAAACACCAGCTTTAGAAGTTTTCTGAGCTGCCAAAAGCTGAAAGAGAAGTAAGAATTTCTCTCTCCTTTCAGCCTTTCCTTCTAGCTGGCTGGCTGGCTGAGGCATCCTCACTTACACAGTTAGATGAAATTTCACAAAGCCACATCATGGTTGTACATCCCAGCCAGCAGTCTAACTCTTTCCACCCGTGATGCCCAGGACAGTTTCTGAAATAAGTCAAATCTAGCTGTAGCTGCCTAAGACCTCACTGCCCTGAGATGTCTGCTCTCCCTTTTCTCTGTAGTTCAGTTGTCTCTGTATCAGGGTGACAGAGTCACAGGTCCAGTCCAATGTGTTCATGTGGTTTTAGGGTTTTTCTATAGCTTCTCATCAGTGACTTCAGTTAATACCATGAAATTAGAACGGGAGCAATGAGGTGCAAATCTCAGCTCTGTCCTAATGCCTCTACCCTTGGGGGCAATGACTGTAGCAGAGAGGGAGGACAGCCAGCTGCAGAAAGAGGCATTCTAATTTACTACAGCTATACTTACCTTGACTATTGACATCTTCAAGCCTTGGAGTGTGCACAGATTCTGCTGCCATGGTGCACAAAAATTCAGCTCCCTACAGTGAATCCATGGCTCAGAGGATTTTCATTTAGCTGATTTTAAGAAACAAAGCTCTGTCACCATTATGAAGTTCTAATTGACCAAAATGTTCAGGAGACTGCCAAATGTCAGGTGCTAGATGGACACAAATTTGTTATCATGATTATTATGTTTCTCCAATGGTACAGTCAGCACATTCAAAGAATGCCATCAGAAGTGGCCATTCTGCTCTGCATTACTGGCATTGTTGCAGCTTTTGGCCTGAGCTGATGCTGCCAGTTAGGGAAGGCAAATTCCACGGTATGAGATAAACCAGAGCTTTGTTACAGAATAGAGAAAATAACAGCTTTGATTGTTGTTATCGCAGACAAATTGTAGACCTGGAATACCCTGCTGCTTCACACTGAATCAGATTAAAAGAAAGATCATTTGGCAAAAAAGTACTAGACCGGCAACTCTTGAGTAGATGGTGTTGATTTAATGCTGTTAGAAGTCACTCAAGAGAATAGAAACTTCAGATAAGACAGAAAAGTGACAAGTGCTTGTAATGAGTTGCTGCTTCATTTCTGAGCAGTTTGGAGCTTAAAAGTCACAAACTATTAAACTTTCAGGTGTCTTTCAAAGACACCTTCTGTCCCCAGTATTTTACAAAAATTGTAGAAGAAAACGAGCTCTTAGTAATAAGTATGTGAAGCCAATAAAAGGAGTAGGCTGAACTTGTATATGTAGGGATTATTAAAAAAAATAAGACTATATCTAAAATAAAAAGCGTATCCTTATTTACAATATATAACTCCTGCACTGGCCTTGTATCTCATTCTTCCCAATGCAATTCTGCTCTAGTGGGGTTATTCAGGAAATAACAGCACTGAAAAAAGAGAGTGATGTATTGGTTTGTGAGTCATACAAAATATAATTTTGGCTTTAACATCTAGACACTTAAAAACCCTCTGCAGCTTTATGGTGGCATTAGACCTGGCACAGGAAACTGAATGGGGACTTTCTGAGACATTGTTTCTCTAGACAGGCTGAAGGCTTTGTGAGTGATTAAGGGAATATTGATCATGGCTCAAATCCTTGGCAGTATTTAGGTGCCAAATCCCCATTAAAAGGCCTAAATACCTTTGAAGACCTGAGTTCATACTTTTATAAAGGGAGCCCCCACTTCCACTCCCTGCTTCTAGTCACATTTTTAAAAAGAGTTTAATGTTTCTCTCTGAGTGAGAAAGCATTTCACAGTCACTTTGGTCTGCTTAGAATAATATTAGCTTTGCCATTTTATTTATTTGCATGTGTGCTTGCAGGGTATTTCGAAGTCATGCCAGAGCAGTCACAGGTATCTTGGTCAGAAACAGAAAACCAGAAAATACTTGGTCCACCTTTCCCAGGAGAGGTGAGTTCTGAATGTCCCAGAGCTGGGGACAGAGTTTCCTTTGCCTGTTCCCAGTGCTGGGGGGCTGGCCCCCACCTGGGGGTGTGTGCTAGGTCAGCTGTGGGAGCTGCTCCCCAAGGAAGTGTGCCAGTGGGCAAACTCCGGATTGCGGTGAACTTGTGAGTGTGTTGCACCACTGAGCCAAGGATTAAGCTACTGCTTGTAATTCAATAATGTACTACTGATGTCTGCACTAATAGTCATCATTTTAATTAATTGTAGTATTTTAATCCTTTGATATTAGCTAAGATTAAAGAAACCATGTGGGAACCATGCAGGCAGAATACAAAAGAGGGAAGAAGGGAAAAACATGGTGTTGCGTAAAACTTACAGGGGAAGCAGAGTAATGCTCTGAAGCTGATTCAGCAAGTGTTTTGACTTGGGAACGTGTTTTGACTTCAGAACACAATTTGGCAGGCAGCTTGTGCACCAATTAACCCTAAAACAATATGTCCTGTTCCATTAAGGGGTGCCTCATCCCCTCAGAGGCAGGGAACTTGCAATACCAAGCGCTGGAGGAACTGAACTTTGAAAAGTAGGAAATTCAGTCCTCAGCTGTACCAAGCCACAGAGCCAGCTTCTGCAGGTACAGGCTACAAATCCCTGCTTCTTCAGGAAACATCTCATCCTGCTTGGTATATTCACTCAGAAACTCCTGAAATATTATTTCCTTTTCTAAGTCTTTGCAACAGCCAACAATAATAATCACCAGCTCCATTTTACCTTATCTTGGCACACTGACAATGGATTTTCAACAATAAAATCTTAGTGAAAAATAAAACCAAAAAAAGTATTCAAAACCATGTTCAGTTGGCTTCATAGTAAAAACAGTCAGAAAACTTTGAAGTACATGACATTTTTCTTACTCATTTATTTAGAGATGTGACTTCATCCGCTAATAAAGGAAGAATTTTATCCCCCAAAATGCAACACAGAAATTGATTCAGGTGTACAATATTTTCAGTCATCATTTTTTAGTGATATTATATCTGCTGTCTTGGCCATTCTTCGGTTTAATTCTCATGTACTTAGTTTTTTCTTACAAAAAACAGTAGGAAAGTATGAATTCTTGTCAATAAGAACTGGTATCAGCACACAAAATTCTGTTTTAAGTTTATGAAAACTGAAAATGTTGACAACTGCAAAGTGCTTTGGGGATTTGTAAAGGATTGTTTTTCAGTGAAAGAGAATTGTGTGCAAAATGTTTGGCCTTCCTCGTATTGTTCCTAATGATACAGCTATATGCTGATCTGAGATTCGCAAAGAAGTCTTTTGTATGCCACAAAGCATTTACAGGAAATTCATCCCAAAAATAAACAAAACACCTGTTTGCAAGAGTAACAGTGAGATGGGATGCATCCAGCAAGTCTGTAAGTTTCTTAAGGAACACAAAAAATCTCTGCATCAAACATCCTTAAAGTAAACGTTTGTAAGGAGGGACAATACCTTTTAATCAACTAATTAATAAGAAAAAAATGACAAGGACTTATAACCTTTCTTCATGTCTGTAAAAGGGCTAGCAAATTTCTTTAGCTAGGTATAATTCTGGAGAATGCTTGTGTGTCATTTTTCCCCAGCTACATCCATTTGTCAAACCTCAGTGAAAGCTTCCTAAACTTTCTCATGCATTGGACCATCACAGTTATAAAAAAAAATAAAAAATAAAAAATAATAAAAAAAGAAAAGCGTTACTCCTGAAAATCTTTTACTCTAACACAGAAAAACAAGAGGACACGCTATTTTGACATAAATGAGAACGGAGGTGCTAGTTCTAAGCAAGCAAGCATAGGACCAGTTTTCTTAAGCGAGTTTTAGAGGGGTAAATTTACAAAGCTTAAAAAAAAAAGGCTGCGATGGCCAAGACAGAACTTCTCCAGATATCAGAGGCAGCATCAGTGGAAGCGCAAAGCATAGGAAGGAGAAACCTGGTAGATCTGAATGTCCTTGTGGAGCTGGTAGGGATTGTGCTGGTGGAGAGCATGAAGTACAAAGACAAAGTAGAAAATGTCATTAAAGCCACAGGAGCAAAGGGCAAGCTGAGCATGCAGAAAGCCAGGTGAAGATTTGAACTGGGAAAGTACTTTATTCCGGGAAGCAGGTGAGTATGAATGTACGTTTATGCACTAAGGGTAATAAGTGGTAGATGTTTGCATTAAACTGAATGAAATATATTCCAATGCTACATACTTTCCTAAATAGAGGTGCACTTAAATCAGATGCTACGGACCAGCTAAGGCTGTGCTTGTCACTGTGCTTATGGGTGCACTTTTGCTCCTAACAGCAAGTGCACCAGATGAAGAGTCACAGTTCCTAACACGTTTCTAGTGTTACCTAACTCAGGTCAGTCAAAAGTACCTTAATGATGGACATACTCTAGCAGATCAACAGCACATGCAGGAAGATGTTGTGGCACAGGTGTGCACCTCCAGGCAGGACAAAAAGAGAAGAGCGTGATGGTGCAAGCACTGGGAGGGAGAGACCTAGATCACTGGGCCAGAAGAAACACCAAGATCAAGAAACAAAGAAAACAGAGGAGTGTACTTTGCTGCAGTAAATATATAAGAACCTGGCTAGCTACTGAAACGATTGTGTTTTTATGGACATGGAGATAGTGGGGGAGAAACAAATGAAGATCGAGGAGGCTGACTAGGCTGTAAGACAGTCTGTGTGCACTTGTGCAACTATTTTACCCTGGTGGTGGTACAATACCACTGGGTTACTCGTAGCTCGCCATTGCCTCTGTGATGCCTGAATACCATGCTGATCTCTGAACATCCACTGTAGCCATTGGCTTCTGTTCTACGGATATGTTGTTTGATTTATTTTTTCTTTTCCTTTCTTGGCTCAGTGTTTGGAAAAAAAAAATGTTCCTTTTCACCAACTTCTCAATTATTTATGGAAATTCTGAGGTATCAAGTCATAATATTTGTATCACCAGAAGCAGCTCCACAAGAAATAATGCAAAATCACAGAGCAGGTTTTTAATGAAAAGGTAGCTGAACAAATTTAACTGTGAAAGAAGTCATGCCTGGGCCCAGAAATGTTCCAAAACAGGTAAACTGACCTCGCAGAACCACAGGACAGCATCTTCCAAGCCAAAATCAGACCCACTGGTCCAATAATTAAAAATCTGAATTCTGCTCTCATATTAGTCTTTGACTACAATTCCCAGAGAAAGGAGATTTTGACAGACTTTGTAGTCCTTTCATACCTCTTTCCTCTCTAATTCATATGAAAGATGTATGGTGAATATAGACAGTAAGATCACACATAGTCATATTGTAATAGACACTTTTGCTGTGGTTTCTGTGCTTCACTTGTATGTAATATTTTAGGTTCTGTACCAAGGGTGCAGGATCTGTATGCTTGGTTGAAGAAGTATTAGCTATTAAAAACAAAGAAACAAAGTGAACACCACAGGATTTTTAGAAATACCAGGCTTCAGGGTGCCTAAAAATTTCAGAGCTTGTTCCAATTTCAGCTGCCTGCTGTTTTTAACAAAGGTAATTGCCATGAAGACATTTGCACATGCTCTTACTCAAATGCAAAGTTAATAATAAGAAGTTATACTAATTTTTAAAAACAGGGACCTCGCTTATGGCAAACGTACTGTAGG
This sequence comes from Pterocles gutturalis, assembly GCF_000699245.1. Taxonomy (NCBI): domain Eukaryota; kingdom Metazoa; phylum Chordata; class Aves; order Pterocliformes; family Pteroclidae; genus Pterocles; species Pterocles gutturalis. The sequence goes on along the minus strand of NW_010105331.1, from coordinate 35,469 downwards.
TTACCTTTTATTCCCGTTACAGACTTGTACTGATGAAGGAGACCTAGGTTGGGAGAGTCCAGTGGGCAAGGTACACTTTTGGATCCTTTGGCAGGGTAGGATGTGGAAAAGTGCCAAACTGTCTTTGTCCAGCCCTTTCCTTGGAATTCAATACAGCTTGGGGGAAAACCAAAATTCACTTTTAGATAAGCAGTAGGACATAATACCAGTTGCCTTTCTCTTTATGATTGTCTGCTCCCCTGCCTGCGCTTTCTGCTTTCATGATGTCTCGTCCTGTAAGCAGACCACAGATCTCTTGGAGCAGGGACTGTCTTTCTGTTTTCCATCTGTGCAAAAGAGTGGTATTCTGGCACTTCCCAGTGTAAATGTAGGGACTGTAAATAACTGAAATTTCCCTAATGTTACAAGCTGTGAACACACCAGTACATTTCTTTTCCAATATGGCATGGAGAATGAGTAAAATGAGAACAAACTAAAGTCTCTTTCCTTAGAGGGATACAAAAACAATGAGAACAAGACCTGAGTCAAACTATCACGTGGAGAAGAGTAAGTAATAAAGTCTCTCAAAGTCTCCCCACTAAGTCACTGAAGACATAGCTCAATCTTAATGAAGCAGAATTATAAAACACAATAAAAGGTGCTATAGTAAAACCCATCCTCATGAATGAGGAATAAAAACCATCCTCATGAGAAGAACAAAGAGACAAAACAAACATAAGTGTGGTCATTATTAGATGTTGAGTGACATGAGTATGTTTAGAGAAACCTCTTTGGAGAAAGAGAGATTTGAGTAGGGAAATGTTTGTGGTAACACACACACACACACAAATATTTTAATTCAGTTACAACAAAAAGAACAAGATTTTAAGTGTGAACTGACTGTGTTAATGTAAGAAGTGTACCATTTCTTTGATGTTTTACTCCTGGATGTTTTGGAAGCCAAAAAGCTCATCATGACTATTTTTGAGGCTAAAGAGAGCATTTGCACGCATAATACTGTCTTCACCTAATCAAATGGAAGTGTTTTCATTTGTCTGTCCATTTTTTTTCATCAGTGTTTATGGTGTGCAAAAAAACAAAAGTGTGAACTCCTTGATGTGTTAAATGACAATTCTTCTGGGCTGCCTTTAACAGGTGAGATATTTGCTGCATTCAGGTGGCACCTCTGTGGTTCAGAAGAGAATTTTTTGAAGAATAGTAACAGTTGGAAGCAGATGCTTCATATTCTGGCTAATCAAAACTAAATTATATTATCAGAGTTAATGAAGCATTAAAGCATATTACTGAATAATGGAAAATTAAAAAAAATAAAAAACCAAAATATTTTATTCATTTTACATTTATTCATGTAATAATTGCAGCTATCACTACTGGGTAGACGAAAGAGGGTTTTGGTTTTTTTTTTTTTGCCAGTTATTTTACTTAGGGAATTCAGTTAGATATTCAAATAAGTCAGATCACTTTTCAAGGCCCTATCTTCTCCCTCTTTCCCCAGTCTACTATTTTCTTTTTTTTACAGTCCTCTATCTTTGGTACACATATTTTTGTCTGTAATTCCAGTGACAGAAATTCTAACTGATTCTTCAAATGTTCAAATAAAAACAAAACTGCTCACTGGACAAGCAAACAAAACAATACTTTCATTCTATAGAAGCTCCCTCTGTGATCACAAACAAGTATATGATATGGGTACTATAAATGAGGACTGATAAACGGTATTATCAATTTCCTTGCACCAGTTCTGTTAAAGAGGTTATTGGTACAAAGGTTGTCCTTCTATCATATAACACTGCCTAGTATTTATTCACTCATTGAATAGATACTGTTACATTCTGCTTTTGCTAAATGCTTACAATATAAATTATGGGAACAACATACAGGCAGATTCAGCTATTAATTCACTGAAAAAATCCGACTTTAGTTCTTTCCATCAAGCCTTTTTAATATTCTGCAGAGACATTTCTAATTTTCTATGTTGTTAGTTTCTTTAAAATGGAGTCATATTTTTTGTAAGGCATTTATTGATCTTCAGAGGGGTTTATTGACCCTTCAAAGGGTCTTGGTGACAGGAGGGAAAATAACACTGACAGAAAATAAAACTAAAACCAAATGCCCCCAAATAAAGCAAAGTAAAAAGAAAGAGAAATGGACAGCCTCAGTGATAACAAATGTCAGAAATAAAAATATCCACTCTTTCACACTTGGGATTGGCTCATCCTTTGCACTGAGTTTGATACACAGAAGAGCCTTGATTTAATCAGACTTGTCTTCCACCTAAAAACAAAGAACAAGAAATGAAAATAATAACAGAAAAGTGAAAAACAAGCAAACAAAAATAAAACAGTGGCACTAGCAGTGCAGCATGACTTTTGTTTCCAGAGGAGGTAGGAAAGTGTTCATGTAAAGCTTTCTCTCACCTTTGCCTTTGCACATTGGGATCCTCTAGAGACAATGGGCACCGAGAGCCAGGGAAAGCAGCAGGGAGTCAGCTGCAGCAACCTGCTAAAGTCAGCACGGATCAGCCCATTACCAATTCAGTCTCCTGATCCTGAGGTAATAGACATGAGAAAAGATGCTGCACTTGCCTTCTGGCATCTCTTTGGTGAGACGATCGAAACAGAAATGGATACAGATATATATCTGAAGGAGGAAAATAAAAATGCTTTTTCCACTTGTAAGGCCTATTTCCAGCACAAAAGATCTAAAGAACAAGCCAGATAACTTCAGCTATTAACACAGAAATTCAAATTTAACATTTGATGTAAACAAGTAAACATAAGTAAGCAAGAAATCCGAAACCTGAAATCTAAACCCAATAGTAGTAATGCACCGAGTGCTGTTTTTCTCTGTTGGTCAAAATCTTACACATTTTATTTTCTCTCTTTTTAATGGCATTGCAGAACAGCAGATGAAACACTAGTGAAGAGCCCCAGTACTATGAAAAATTATGTGGAAACCAAAAGATAAAACAAAATTTCAGGTTATGGATCTAATACCCTACTGATCCTCTTTAAATCTGTGTTCTTCATATAATGTCAACTTAACTTCTTACAAATATAAAAGTCACTATATCTTTTGTCATCTCTCACATTACAACTGCTATCAATTGTTCTCAGTCAGTTGATCTGAATAATTGTGTCCAGGCAAGAGTATTTATTTCCATAACATTACATCATGCTGCAAACACCACCCCTCCCATACAACAAACTGCAAAAGATGAGAGCTAAGTCACAAGCTTTTCCCCAGGAGGCAAAACTGCATTACAAATGTGGAGATCAGGTTTTCACAACTGCTGACCTATCAGCAAATTAAATTTTAAAAGCCTCAACATTCAGATTTTATCTGGTCACCAGGGCTAAGACAGAGACTTACTTCAAAATAGATGTTCCTCCTGAATTTGGTTTCTGTTTCACATAGTTCTCAGCTGCTTCCTCATTTTATCCCATGGAAGAAATATTTCTAATCCTATGGAAATGAGGAAAAAATAACATATAAATGCTCAACTAATCATGAAAACCAAAGGCAAATGAAAGATTTTCCTCATAAATAAGAAGCATTTAAATATGACTTGCACATCACCTAAAGACATTGTTCATTGTCAGAGAAAGGTCTTCGATTCTTTAACATTTAAGGCCAAAATATATACCCCCTTTTGATTTAGAATCAAATAAGGATATGGAAATATAAAACATGATTTAGGAGGATGTTAGGAGTACTAAACCAAAAGACAACCTAAAAAGCTTTGTTCACACTCATGTAGACCGGGCTGGCGATGGGCTTTCCCTGGAAGGGAGGCTGAGATCAGCAGTGCAGTGCGCACCTGAGAGCAGAGAGAAATCATCCCGCTGGGTATCCAAAGGCTTACAGAAAGTAAGAAGGGGAAATTTTATCTTACAGGCTGGAGAACTCTTGGTTTAAGCTCACTCTGCCTCTGTTCTGGATGGAAAATTCACTACACACCCAGAGTGCACCATTGCAGCCAAGAAAATGCCTTGCCCAAATATCTGCATGGCCTGATCCTGCTCTGCCCCTGGAGGGAGCATCAGGGAAGCCTGGAGAGGAGTCAGTGCTGTGGACGTGCTCTAATTACCCCCAGGAATCAACGCCAGACTTGGGGTCCACTGAAACACTTATTTTTTGAAACAAAGCCTATAAAATGGGTGGTGTTGCTGAATCTATCCCTGACTTAATGTCAAATTAGAGAAGAGTAAACAAGAAATTCAGGCCTCCCCACCTTCATCTAGAGCACAGAAGGGGGATTCAAACTCACAGTTCTCATCTCTGAAGAGCAGCAAACCACTTCTCTTCAAAAACATGTTTCCACAGTACTTGAAGCAAGAGCCAGGATGTCAGGAAGCAGGCGCACAATGGTTAAAGTAGGAGGATCCCAAGATTCCTGCATGTTTATATGAAGGAGGATCCCAAGATTCCTGCCTTCAGCACTGAAGGAACTTTGCTGCAGAAAGAAAGCTTCCAGCTTTATGGGAAGCGTGCTTTGGCTTTCACTTTTTCCTTGTCAAAAACTCTACAAGATGACACTGAAAGAACTTACAAATGTGGAAGCGTGTCTCTGCATCAGGATCTTTCTTAAAGTACCTGCTGGTATGAGGAAACCCAGGAAAATGCACAATTCTGATGAATTCAGGGTCACGTTGTTTTTTTTTTTCAATTAGAGACTTCATTTCTGACACATTTACCAGTTGCACTCAGAACACCTAAAAGCATGTGCTAAGTATAATGCCATAGTACTCACTAGGACCATCTACAATCATTCTTCTTTCGCTTCATTAGTTTTTCATCAAATGCATGTGTCATTCACAGCAGCTTCTGCCATTTTCTGACAATTTTCCTATGTTGTACACTGACACAGGTCAGCAGATTTTCTTGTAATCCAGATGAAATTTCAGCCAAAGCCTGAGGTTCCCAGTGCTCTCTGGGCACACCAGCAGCTTCAAAACTGGAGGACTTCAGAAACTACATAACGCAAAGCTCGATTTCTATCAGCAACAATATTTGTGTATTTTGATTATTTCCTCCTTCAAAATACAAAAGCAGATGCTCCAGTCAGCACACGGTGGCAAAAGTAGCTAATAACACACCCTGCAAAACTGTCATGACTCAGTGTTGAAATGAGGCCAGGTCCACAAATTCCAAGCTGTGAAAGTGTAACAGTGAAATTTAAGCTGCAAAAACAATACACTAAGAGACAGTATAGTGACAAGAAAGCAATATCCTAGAATCTTCAGACCTGTCTTAATTTATTTTAAACATTTTTAAAAATTACATTTGTTAGTCTGCTTGTCTCTGTCACTAGATTAATTTGTAATTTGGTTTTCTGGTCATCAGTTTGAAGTGTATTTTTTAATGAGTCTACATCTATTCTAATACAGAGAAGGGATTGGATCTTTTATACTGGTTTATCTTGACAATAAAAGGCTGTATTTATTTATTGAAATCCCACTTTTCTGGTGGTACAAGAGCTGTGCAGAGATGTCCCTGCTCTAGGAAAGCTGTTGGTCCAGGATTGGAGCCTGCCCTTGAGTCTCCCGCTTTTCAGTTCCTTTAGAGAAAAAGCTGGAAATTAACAGGAGCTAGCAATATCACCCTGAGACAAAATTTAGGGTGCCTCAAGCCCAGAGGAGTGCCTTCTCTCTTCTTGCTGAGGATCAGAGCCAGTGAGCAAAGAGGTCAGTACCCAGAGCCTAGCTGAATCAATAAACTGATAAATTCAATGACACCATGTGCTCCCAGTAGCAGCCAAGTGTGCTAAGAGCACTGCAAAAGGAGAGAATAGGTTTAGGGTTTTTTATACATTTTCAGCTTTACATTCACATCTCCTAAATCACTCAAAATTATGAAGTATTTCCAATGTAGAAATTCAATGAAAGCTTCAAACATTCTGCTTTCATTCTCATAAGCACCAATATCGCCTGAACTGTAAGTTGTAGCATGCCAATTTTTTATGATTCTAGGGTGAAGTGATGACTTTTACTGGTCAGTCAGAGTATCTCACCGTCCCATGCTTGTTATATGAATGTCTGAATTTTCAGGTTGTTAGAAAAAATACAGCTAAAGCTCCATTAGTTGTCTTCATAAAAAATAACAAAAAATTCTATTTTATTCCACTTTAGTGAAACATTTCAGCTTCAATAACTTCTAAGGAAAATCTATAAACATTTACTAAATATATATTTAGGTTTAGAATGTTGATTCAAAACAAAAAATCAAAATACTTTATAAACTGTCAAAATGAACTATTTCCTTTTAGAAAATAATATTTATGGTGAGGTGGAGCTATTTGCCAAACTTGGCACAACATCACAAATAGCCGCAGTCAATCAAAAAAATGCAATTTTGGATAAATAAGCTATTTGTCTGTTAAAAAATATGTACCCATTTCTGTTCTCTACTGATAGCTTATACCTGAGGGTTGGGGGAGGGGAGGTCTGTACTTTTTGTTTTGCTTTTTAGTGATACTGTAACCTGTGATGTGAGCTCTTGCTTTGGAGTCTGACAATCTGTATTGTGGGTGAGTGTTGCTTGAGGTTTGTACCCTATTTGCACTTCAGAAAGTGGCAATGAAAGCACGTCTAAATGAGGAATTTTTGTTCAAAATAAATTTATTTTTAAAAAGTTTAAACGCAAAGATTAATAGCTTTAAGTATGATTTTTTTATACAATATACTTTCAGAGAGGACATTACCCATCTTATATGAATCACAGACACCTGTTCCTCACTCAGATAGGCTTTTACTCCCCTCAGAGTTCAAATCCCAGTATCCTTTGTGGTTGCTGCCCACAAGCTTACGCATATCATAATTATTGTAGATGGGATGAACCAAAATAACCCCCCTTTAAGTAGATCATCTATTGATGACTTCCTGGAGATGCCAAACACGCTCTGATTAAATATTGATTATAAAACAACTTATTACCCTATTGAGAGCAAGAATAACAATCCTCAGTGACCTCACGGATTCTGATGATAGCTAATCCAAGACTGATGGGAAACAGAGGAGCTCAACGGAGAACAAAGGAGCACAGTGAGGCTGTGTGGTGCCTGAGGCACTATGCAGAAATCCCCACAGCTGCAGTTTACTTTGCTGCTATCAGCTAAGACTGCTCTTTACCTGAATATGTAAAGTCCCCTGTATGCAAAGTCAGCTGTACATGCATAGTTAAGGACCCAAGCATCTCCAAAGGGCTGAACACTGGACTTCTGGATGCTCAGTCTGTTATTCAGTATTTAAATAGTCTCTCCTTCCTCTGTTCTCCAACCTCTACCAAGATCCAGCCTTCTATTTTTCATATACAGGAGACAAATGTAGCCCTGGGTAGTTCATGCTGTACAGCTGGACAGAGTCCAGATTTCGCTGTGAAATCTGCTTCTTCACCGAGAAGCAAAAAAAGGAATCAACAGCCCACAGAATGGCAGTTTGAAAGCCTGTCCTGCTCTGTGTCCTGGAGGCAAAGGCTGTGCTGCGGAGGGTGCAGACTTGCACGCAAGCCCATCTTCCCCAGGTGGAGGTGCCGCGCTGAGCACACGCACAGGGCTGGTCAGCCCCTCGTCCTGTAGCATCTGCTGCATTTCCTCCTGGGGCTTAAGCCAGACTTCCCTCAGGCTTTTCCAGATACAACAGCATCCGTGAGTTTGATATTACAAGAATCTCAAACTGTGACTGACACCCAGATGCCCCACTGCTTTTGTTTGATGCGATATCGATGCCTCTTGTACATGCCTCCTAAAGACAGCAGAGGGATCTGTAACGTTATGTTTGCTGTGTCGAGGAGAGTGCTCCCACCACAGGAGGACATCAGGGTGCAGTGATCCCTGCTTGGCAAAAAAAGGGACAAAGTGAAAATGAAAAATAGAGGAGGGATGATAAATAAGCATTAGGGCCGAAGCCACATCAATTGAGAGAAAACACAAAACACAGCAGCACATTCATGTAGAGATAGTCCTGTATCTTGCTTATACCCTCACTGAACGTATAGAGAGGGAAGTCAAGAGTTTGAAGAAGGCAAAAGTCTGCCAGCAACAGAAAAGTAATCTACTATGACAATAAATTATTTTCTGAACTAGCAGAATTAACCTCATGGTAAGTCCATCGTGACTACCTTAAGGGTTGCAGCATCTGAGAAACAATGCAGCTGGATATTTTAAGTTAATAAGCTTTTGTGGAACCTAGAGGTTGACTCCTCAGCAGTGATGCCAAATGCAGCAGCACTTAACAGTGGGTGCTTCCGACCCACTGGCACCGTGGTTAAAATTTTTATTGTGTGTTTTCCAAGACTGCTATTTGATTAATGCACTGGCCTAGCAATACTGAATGAAGCTTTAAGTGAATTTAAGATCCACTATCTTGAACAACAATAGAGTCAAGTTATTCCGAAGTTATTTCCTATAAATAAATAAATAAATAAATAAAAAGACCAAAACGTCTTTCAAAGAGTCAGGAACAAGTTTTCTTTAGGGATTCTAAAAAAAATAATTTTTGTTTATCTGTCACCCAAATTTGACCTACAATTTGCAGTTTCACAAGCATTAGCTGCAAGACTTGGACACCTGGTTTATATAAGGCATAAAGAATATAGGATTGACCGTTACTATATGTATCTAGAAGACTTTTAAAAAGGTAGTCTTAAAACACTGCAAGGTTATTTGACTGGTAAACAAAGTGGGATGTGTGAAACAAGAAATTTATAGTGACCTGCTGCATAATCAATAGAAATTAATAAAAAGTCGTGCTTGTCAAAAAACACTCAGTCTGTGCCTGGATAGGGTCAATTTGTTACAGGTTCACTGAGATGTGCTATTTGCTCTTCTAGTATAACATATTTCCCAGGCATATCAACCTGCAGTGGCCGTGCAGATACCTCTGCCCAAACAAAGAAAAAGACTCTAATCCTGATGTTTTAAAAACACATATAAAAGCAGTAAGATAATTTAACCTATGTTTAAAGTGCACATAAGGAGAAAACTATATAACAAGGATAACTGAAGGAACAAATTAAGAAACATCAGTAAGGAAAATGAGAGGAATAACAATGACTGGTAAATTTTCTTATTAACAAGCAAGGGAAATCCACCCCTTACACGGCTGTGAAGGGCACAGAACATTCACTTCCTCTTTCAACAGAAAAATGGAAGGCAACTGCAGTAAAATGAAAGCTTTGGAAATCAAACTGAGCAAGTGAGAACAACCTATATCCAATTGTCTTAGAGGAAACTGATGAGAAACTTTCTCTCTGAACGTTATCTATTACTGTTCATAATTAGCAAACATATGAAAACTATAGAAATTTCAAAGTACTGGAGGAGTGCCAGGATTGAAAAACTGAATAAATGCAGGGGCTGTGGAAATTGTAGAGGACTTAGATATCAATTCCTGGAAAAAATATGGAACAAATTTGAGACTGTAAATTAAATTTAGAGACTATGGAAATGTTCAGCATCATTCAGGCTGATTTAATGGAAAGTGGGTCTTTTCAAATCTACTATACAATTTTTATGTCAGGATTTCAGGTCTAACATATTGTCAAGTTATATTGTCACATATTTGGATTTCTTCTAGACTTGGTTTCAATTTTAGATTTCAAGATCTTGGGTCTAAAAGACAGTACAATGAATTAAAACTTGGTCCCCTGATGGATATCAAAATGCAGTTTATACCAAGAAAATAGTCAGGAACAGAGCTTAGCCATAAGGCCACAGGGAATTGATTCTTGACCCCTATTTTTATCAGTAACTGAGCCAAAGGTAGAAAAATTTTACTAGCGCAGTAACTGATAAGATCAAAGAGTATACTTAATAGTCAGGTTACTGTTACAGGGAGACCTGAATCACTTGGTAAATGATCACAAAAGCAATAAAAGTACATTTCTTATGGTCAAACACAACATAAGGTAGCTGGGAACACAGAGTGCAGGTTGTACAAGTTTCTGTCTTGGAAATTCAGAAAGGGACACAAAGGTCATCATAGGTAATGGACTCAACATGAGTTCACAGCACAAAATTGTGGAAAGAAGTCCCTGTACATTTAAAAAGGTAACTTCAAGGGGAGGAGGGAAACCTTGGATTTTTTCATCTTTCTGCACAGCACGGGTCATGATTTCCTGCTGTGATCATCTGGGCATATCTCTCCTAATCAGTTCCCTGCCATTGTAACGGCCCCAAGCGCTGTTCGCATCTTGGTCTCTCTTGTCGCTTTGCCAGCAGCACACAGCACGTAACTCTCCTGGTGAATGATCTTCATGTTATTTGGGCCAACCACCCAGCAGCTTTGGATTCAGTACAGAACTTCCTAGGTGAAAAGGTAATGAAAAGGTGTTATGTATAGGGCTGTTCAAACTGCATCAGCAGGAGGCAACCCTTCAGTCACCCCAAGCTGGGTGATAAGTCGCCACAAGGCCAACTACACTAACACACTCAGGAAGGGCTCCTGGATACACTTTCCCCCATGACATGAGGATGCTTACGCATGGGGCCTCAGAGTGCCTGCACCAAAGACCCTTGCTATGGGATGTCCCCCTCCCAGTGAAGCCAAGTCTGAACTGCACAGGGGTTGGATGCAGTAAAGGAGACACATTTTGGTACCCCTTCAGCAAGATTAATCTTCTCAGTTTTAAACTTTATAATTTCCTGATATAGATTGTGCCAATATTTATTTCAGAAAACTGTATTTCTACCAGGGATAGAAAACATCAGGCTGCCAGCTCAACTCCCAGCTTTCCAGAATTCATGCATGGATTTCTGTACTTTACTGTAAGTCAAAATATATGTGGGCAAACCCTTAAGACCATGTTCCTTCTTTGTAGTACTCTGGTTTTTAATCATATTAACAATGAAAGCTCACATTACTGTTCACATGTTGAAGAGCTTTCCTTCAGGAGCTGGTGTTTCACATAACCAAAAGCCACAGAAACAGCATTTTCAGAACAATGCTTTATTCAGTTGTCTCTTCTCTCAAGTATCTGCAAAAAAAAAAAAAAAAAGTTTATAGAACAAAAGACATAAACTTGTAGTTCTGTGCCCAAATTCCAATTTCAGTTAATGCCTAGTGGAGACCCAGCTGATTCTGGGAGAGGATGTCCCCTGTCTTGCTCACAGCATATTCCTTCTGCTCTGCATTTCTCACCACTGAGAACCTGTCCCACCCTATTCCTGAAGATTTCCTTTAGCCTTCTGCAAAAACTTGGGAAGAGTAAACTGCGAGCCTGATGGAGATAGAGGATATTTCCCCACAGGGAGCCTTCCTATCTTTCAAGACTTCTGTCTATGCCCTACCTGTTTGGTTTATCCTAGTACAGCTTATTTTGATGTAAATCCTTGAGGTCAGAAAGTATGGTATGAAACAGGGACTCTAAAAAGCATGCAATTTAAAAAAAATAAAATCCTGCAGTTCTCGCATTCTCTCCCTCTCCCTAAAAGGATTGCATTAAGTGTTTGATACTTGACATTTGTAGAAAGATCACAAGGTTGCTTTTTTTTTTCTTTTAATAAATCAGAAATTGAGAGAATGCAGGGAGATAGGACAGATAACTTGGTTAAGTCATTAGCACAGACCTCTAAAAATGTGGTTCAATACGTAAATAATTTTTGTCTGATCTTTATTATTCTAGGGCTTCAGTAAAGTAGAGATGATAAAACACCTGGAATATTCTTCATGAAGGACTTATGCACTACAGAAATTAGGGTCTTAAAAGTTGTGCCAGATGGACATCACTTGAGCTCGTGCAGAAGCTTCACAGTGGTGATTCTTCCCCATTTCACAGAAAGGGGACCATTTCTTTCTTACAGATTACACAGAGCCTAATTTTGCTAGAGGGCAGAACTATTCAGGAAATCTGGAGTATTCAAGGATTTAGTGCTACTGCCAGGACATGGGGCTGTGAAGAGAGGAATCTGTACCACTTCAATCCATGGGAAACATCTCCAAGATTATATTCTTAAGGTCATCTTAGAAACAAAACAAAACACTTGTTCTTTCAAAAATTCACCCTTCTGGATGTTAGTTCTGGACTAGCTGAGTTTCAAGGCATAAATCTTTATGTTCCTTGAATGTGAAAATTAAAAGTTCAGTCTTGTAGCAGCAAATTCGATTCATCCATAGTAAAGACTCTGAAGCAGGAAGCACTATGTATTTACAGTAGTTTTTGTCCACTTTAAGAAAAATACATTGAGAACAATAACTCAAGTAACTGATAAAGCAAGTCTGTTGCTGATCCTGCTTCACCGTGTAAGGTAAAAGAGATTTGAGAATCCAAGGCTTGCCTTTGCTTCTTTCCATTAGTATTTTTTTAAATCTGCATAGACGTCACCTGAACAGACTTTGACATCTCTACAGCCACAGGCAAACATTACAGGGACTGACCCTCAGTTTAAGCTCCACAGTTAAAACTGCTGTTCACTTGAAACAGGCCAGCCCAGAAGCTAAGCAATATTTCCCATCTATAGAAATATTTTGAGCCAGGAAATGCTTGTGACTCTTCGCTCCTTTTTTTTTTTTCTGTGCTCTCCATTGGTGGTGCAGCTCCACGTTGTCTTTTGGGGAACACTGTTACCTCACAATCAAGTAAGAATCTATGTTTAATTTGTGAAGATTTAAGAAACCAATTGTATTGAGGTCCACAGGAATTCAAGGAGGGTTACTTCAGAAATCATGTCAAATGATGACTCAGAATGGACAATAACTAGATATTAATTCAATTCAAATCATGCTAACCATAAGTTTAAAGACAGAAGAATGCATGGAAATTTAGAAATACTCTATAACATATACATGTTGAAAGAAGGCAATTTTATTCCATGATTTTATTAAATTGCACAGTAATTTAAAAATACAATTACATTTGAAATGAACAATTGAAAAGAATAATTATATTTCATTATGTCAGCTAGGTTGCTCAGATGAACACTGTGTACTGCTGGATAGATACAGTGGCACAGAATCCCATAATGTGATAAGTTTAAGAAAATCATGATTATCAGCCCCATATGCGGGGAGATATTTTATTACTGCTGCTGGCAACTGATATATTTAACATTCATTAAATGGAAATGGGATAGAAATTGGGGAAAAAAAGTAGCTGAAAAGGTAACACTCATACCTCAAAACACTTTTTTTGAACTTCACCAAGAAATTGAACTTTATAGTATTTGATTATATAGTGAAAGATTAGCCAAACTGCTTTAAAACATCATCTTTTGCTTAAGCACTTATTCTCCAGCCTTTTGATCATCTTTGTGGCCCTCCTTTGCACCCTTTCCCATCTGTCTGCATCTTTCTTGAATTGTGGGGACCAGAACCTCACACAATTCTCCAGGTGCAGCCTGACAGCGCCGAGTAGAGCAGGATGATCACCTCTCTGACAGCAATGGCCCTGTGGATGCAGCCCAGGATCCGACTGGCCTTTGTTTCTGCAGCGGTGCACTGCTGACTCATGTTCAGCTTGTTGTCCACCAGGACCCCCAGGACCCTTTCAGCAAGGCTGCTTCCCAGCCACACAGATCCCAGCCTGTACTGGGCTCTTTGGCTATGTTGTCCCAGGTGCAGGACTTTGAACTTGTCTTTCTTTGTTAAGCTTCATACTGTTCTTGCTAGCCCACTCTTCAACCCTGCCCAGGTCTCTCTGTAAGATGGCTCTCCATTCTGGTGTGTTCACCTCACCACCCATTTTGTGTCATCAGCAAACTTGGTGAGAATGCTTTCAATCCCATCATCCAGATCATTTATGAAGATGTTGAATACTGTGGGGCTCAGTACTGGTCCCTGGGGAATCCCACTTGTGACTGACTGCCAACCTGAGTAAAAACCATTGATTACCACCCTCTGAGTGCAGACTGTGAGCCTACTTCCTACCCACATATCCAATCTGTGTCGTACTAGTTGTGAAAGCTTGTGGGAAACGGTGTTAAATGCTTTGCTGAATTCCAGGTAAACAATATCCAGTGCTCTCCCCATATCAACAGAAAACACTATTTTGCTGTAGAAGGTGAGCAGATTGGTCTGTCGATTTCTAGATTTCAATTCTGTTCACAACTAAGAAAGGCTTCACAGAGTACTAAAATGTGTGAAATCAAAGTTTCAAATACTATTTAATGCTTATAAAGATTTAAAGATTACAAAGAGTAAAAAGGCCTAAAGAAAGAGAAATGCACCCATTCACCCCTTCTAACTGAGCACTAGCCTGAAGATGGAAACTCAGACAGACAAGCCAGAACAATGTCGGAAACCAGGTATCCTGTTTTACTTTTTTGGGGTATTTTCTAATCTCTCATGGTCAGACAACAAGAAGTAGCTACTGTTCTTCTGTTTGTTGCAGATATTGTAAAAAAAACCAGAACTGACTGCCTGATAAGGGACAGTTAGATTTTTGGTTTAAATGCGGTCCATTCAGTCAGTGGCTTATGACAGTTCACTAACAGTTTACAGCCTTTTTTCCAGGCTAACACACTATACTCCAATTTATACTTTTTCTGGTAGTGCAGACTTCACTGTGTGATTTCTCCTGCCACTCTTTAGCAACTAAACAGCACAGGATGCATGGCTGGAACAAAGCAAGAAAGGTTACGACATTTCTCTACCCTGTACAGGATTTCTAGCTGCTGTTTCAAACCCATGGTCTGAATAGCAGCCAGCATAAAGCAGGTATAGCTCACGCTGGCAGATACAGAATAAGAAAGGAAAGGCATATATGCACATACAGACTTGCACAGTTTCCTAAGATATGCCTCAGCCCTAGCTAGTATTTGGGAAGTTTCTTCCCCAATAAATTTAATACCTACAGTAACCATCTCTTAGTTATACAGGACAAATTTAGGGCAAAGCTATCCGCAACTTCACTATGTTAGAATGAAGTTGCATGAAGTAAAAATTAAGAAATTAAGTGAGCCTTTCAAAATATTTGTAAATCCCATAAGTGCTGGCAGGAGCTGTTTTCTGGATACATTTCTTCTTGGAATTCTTTTTATATTTTAAATTCTTCACAGATGTATTAATTTACATCCATTATGCATCATAGCATTCTGGGATATTTTCTGTTTAAATGCTCATCACTCTTAAACTTCAGTCTTAAATCTCTGTAATGTCTAGTTTATGCAAGGGTATTTTATTAATCACAACACACACCATTGGTTAGAAAGTATTAACCAAGCAACTGTGCCATTACATTTATGTCATACTTGCTACTCTCAGGGTTCATGTTTTCTTTGGAACTTCCAGACGCTGTTGGGTTTAACGAGTTAGATTTCACTCTGCCCAGACTTCAAAAACTGCAAGTAGCATAAGAAATTCAATCCATCTTCTGTCCAAAGAGTTCATTTTTATAAAAATAATATAATCTTATATTTGATGTTATACTAATGGAAAGAGCTTCAAATGTGCTCTGTAGAGATGACCCAAATATTATTAGAAGACAGGAGAAATTGTACATTACCTCATTCACACACTTAAAAAAAAATCCTAGAAAGAGGAATTGAGCAAATAGATAAGAAATTAGTAAGGTAATATTTCAAATATGATCCAATTTAGCCTCTAAATCACAGCTTATAGAATCATTCACATACCCATAAATATCCACCTGGGGGTTAAAGAGAATTCCACTCCCAAACACATGGTGAGAGCTAAGGTAAACTTGCAGGTATTTCAATCTCATTAACGGACAAAAATTGTTTAAATTCTTTTTTAGTTTCTCAACTGCATTGACAGAACTTGGGGAAAGATCCTATGTTGTACAAATATCTGCATTTGCCAAGCGAGACAAAATGAGGATTTTATCTGCCTCTCACAAGTATGAGTGATCTCTGTATCTCTCCTTCTGACTCCTTACCTCTTGGTCTCTTCTGCCTGATCTACTTGCCATTCAGCCCCTCAGCAGTCCTGCTGGAGGGAGAAATGGAGACAATGGCATTGCCCAAGATAGACAAGACACAACGTTTCTGCTAAATAACATTCCCTTTTATGGAAATGCTGGCAGTCATTAAAAGCTTTGCATAACTTTTTAATACTTCTGAGAGGCCTTTAAAGTTAATACTGTTTATGTACCATCCCAAAAGTTCTAAAACAGAAACACTTTTTTCCTGGAGACATCATTCAAATTTGAGATATTAGGCCCAGATCTGTTCTCAGTAAACCAAGAAAAAAAACAAAAAAACAAAAAAACCAAAAAAAAAAACCCTGAGGCTAACTTACTTCCAGTTTACACCATTACCAAAACCAGATTTGTTTGATGTAAAGAAATCTGTCATCAATTCTATGAAGTCACATAGTGCGCAATTCAGAGCATACTTGACCCATACTTTCTGAAGCATGCTATTATGGTGCAATACACAATGTAGCTACAGACCAGATGTGCATGTTGTGATAGAGACAGTATCCACTGAAGTAAACTCATCTTCTGTGGCATTTAACTTACACCATCTGGATGTCAGTTCAGGATTCCCTCTCAGAGCATACATTTTCAAGTGATTTTTGCTTCTAGTAGCTCTAGAAAGAGAGTGTTCCTAGTCTAAATACATTTTCTTGTTCAGAATTTCATCCCGATTGAGTTTTCAGTCTAATCTATTGTTCCTAGTTATGCTTCACTGTAGCATTGTAAATAATTCTTCATACTTCTTGACATTAATACATTTGTAGTTGCATTCCCACTTCTATGCTATTTAAAAACTCTTGGATAACAATCTTCAATCTCAAAAAAAAGCAATGGACATATTTTCATTGTTCCAAGGTAAGTCCCTTTTTCTAACAGTAGACAGTAGCTGATCTTGCAGAAGAATAAGGTACATATCATACGACCCTTCCCTGACATATGACAGGTGACAGCAATCAGTAGTTTAGAGACTCCTCAGGCTGGAGGTTACCTCTGGGCCACTGTATCTCACACAGCTATTACTCATGAATTTGCCTAATACCTCTTTGAACCAATTTATAATTTTGACCTCCTCACAAATTGAGAGTCATCATTTAAATTACATATAAAGAGGAGAAAAATTTGCTTTCATATATTTAAAGTGACGCTTTTATTATTTCACCAAGTCTTGTTCCTGACTGTGGCACAGAACAACCATTTCTTTATGTTATTCATATGTATTACAGACCTTTTTGTCATATCCACTGGTTTGTTTTTTTTTTTCAAAACTAAAAAGTTCTAGTTGTAGGGAAGGTTTTCATACTTTGATCATTTTCTTGACTTCCTCTGGATTTTTTTTAAGAGGGGAGGCCCAGAACACATACAGTAAATAATTTTTTTCTTTTCCAAACTCTTTCTCAGTTCTGCCCAGTTTGTTTTCTCAGAGCTTCAATGTTGACTGCAATAATGCATTAGCAGTTGCACACTCTGGAATTAAAATGCACCATGCAAGAGACAAACAAGGGAACTTCAAGCTGGAGACAGCACAGGAAAGGTGTCAAAATATTGAAAGCCTCTCAGTGGCGGGGACAGGAAAGTGACAATAACATCGAAATCACAATTATTCAGGGCCAGAGTTCTCCTCAGCAACATCAAAGATGCATTACAGCTGTGAAGAGCTGTGGATATGGCTTCTCAGGAACTGAGAGACTGAAGAAAGGAATAAATTAACAGTTTCCACACTCAGCTGGAATATAAACATTACAAATAAACATTGAAAACCATGAGCCATATGATCTTACAAAAATTACTAAACTCCTAAGTCTGCAAGTCTAAGGAAGCTCGTTGACAGCCAGCTGCTGTATCCCAACAGCCCTGCTCGTGGCACTATGGCTACTCACAAGCACAAATCTTGGCAGTACCAGGCCACAATTTCTAGCATGCTGACCAATTTTAAGCAATGAAGTATAAAAGGTATTTATCCTACCGCTGCAAGGTAGTGTACCAGCATCTGAGTCAGCCCACTGACGTCACCACCAGGAGACCTTGGTTTCTACCCCATATTGAGTAACCTATAAGGTAATAGTTTATATATTCAGTTCAGTGAGTGGGCTGGGACTTACATGCTTGGTCACATCCTGTTTTACTAACGCCACATACAGTTATGTGGGATTATTGCGTGATTTATGCCCTGTGCCTGACTGCAGAGCTTGCACCTTTGCTCAGCAACTCGCCACCCGTCACAGAGCAGAGCCTGTAAGGGTGCCCCACCTTAATTCCTTCCCTGACCCTGATGTTCACATCCCTCCTCCATCAGAGAAAGGGGTGTCAATCTGTTGGAAACCTGTTTGTGCACAAGCTGTCTTAAAAAAGAAAACACCGTAAGAAAGCAAGAAAACCTAAAACCACTTGCAAAGGTGAATGTGAAGTCATTCACTATGTTATCTGCCACAGAAGCAAACCATATTGTGCCACCGACTGGAAGAAAGGGATGACTCAGAAAAATAATTTCCAGTTATGATATATTAAAAGAAAAAAAAACAACAATAAAAACCATCTTAAATTAATGGAATTAGGCTACAATATCATTATTCCCAGTGCTATTAGAATTTTGTCCTAGTAACATGATAATCTGTTTTTCTTAAAGCCCTCAGGATCTCCGGAGAATCTCCAGAAATCTTAATTTGTGTTGAATAAAAACCAAAATAAATACCTTTTTTCTAGGTCTTTCTGTCCAAAATGCTTGTAAATCTGATCCCTAGGTTTGCAAGGTACAGCAGGATCTAGCAGGAAGAGAAACAAAAGGAAAACAGCTCCTATTTCTTTAAGTTATACTTTTAAACCTCCTTCTCCCCAATTCTGTTTTCTCCAGATTCCTGATCTCGTGACACTTGGCAAGGCAAAGCCTGAAACCCATTATTAATCATCAAAAAAATGCAGCAAATGTTTAGCTTCTACATTTGCCTTCTCTTACAGAACAGTGTTATCCTATAGCTCACCTCCTCGTGAGGTGGTGAAAGAAATCCTGTGTTTGGAAACTGGTGGAGAGATTACAATCAGGTGGGGAGGGAGGGAGTGCAAGTCAGTGTGAGGAAGGAGACAAAAGGGTAGGGCAATATAAAGGATGCTCTGGAAGAAGCCCAACTTTCTTGATGTCAGCTGGACTGAGGTTTTACAAGCATCAGAAGATTTCTGAGAAATAACATTGAAAATATGGTTAGAGGCCTCCTTTTAAAACTGCATTTCTAGTGCTGCTTTCGTCTTTGGTAGATCAGCTGCAGAAAGTGCAATTGTGTTTTCTCTGACACATCACAGGGAGTGAGTC
This sequence comes from Pterocles gutturalis, assembly GCF_000699245.1. Lineage (NCBI taxonomy): Eukaryota > Metazoa > Chordata > Aves > Pterocliformes > Pteroclidae > Pterocles > Pterocles gutturalis. Next base: position 16,295 of record NW_010105331.1, on the reverse strand, counting down.
CTTCAGGGCTTGCATACTGACAGCTAGAGGAAATACAAAGGCAGAAATACCTCTTTCTCAACAATATTGTAATAATCCTTTTTGATCTGTTTCTCATCAGGTCATCTCTTCTTTTTTCTTCTCTTTTTTTCATATTTGCTGATACAGGATTCACAGGTTAAAAAGAAAACTGTTGCACAAAATCTATTCTGTGAAAGGAAATGCAGTGTAACATACGGTACAGTAAGATGGAAGAGAAAAAGATGGCAGCTGTGTAAATACCACTACACAGAAGAAAAATACTTCTATGAGAAGTAAAAAAGAAGAAAAAATACTTCTGCAAGAGCAGCCATATAATAGGACGTTTTTATTCACAACCTTTGTGCTTCATTGGACAGATGCATAAGCAACTCCAAAAAGAAAAAAACAGTCCATTGTCTGGATTTTTTTTTTTCAGATGTTATGCTAAAATATATCAGAAATGTCCTGTGGCAAAGCTCTGTCTCCACTGAAATAAAGAAATTGCTGTTGACCCAGGGGAATTTAATTTAACTTTTCACATTTATGATTGTCTAAGAATGCTGAAAAATCCTTGATGCTGGTATTCCACTCCATAGAATTGAGATGTATGAGAAGATCTCGCTCTCCACCAATTCCACACTTTGTCTAGGTCAGCACAACCTCTCCTACATCACTGAATACCATTCACATGAGTAATCCCATTGTATACAAGGAGAGTACTTCCTTGTGCACCAGGTAAGCACAGGTATAAATGTTTGCTGCTTTAAGAAGCTATTTTCACAGCAGAGTTGAATATGGAAAACACATTTCACTGTTAACACATTTGTACCAGCATAATATTAGATGAAAAGGAATTATATCCATTCAGGCATCATTTTCATCCAGCTTTTTAACAGGAAATTTTCATTTCAGAATTATAAATTAGCCATCTCACTATGCAAAGACTTTGGTTTTCATGATATAGGAACGCAACAGCCACTTAGATATTTGACTTAGATATTTTCCTTTGTAAGAAGTCTGAAATATTGGAATTTCTCTCTGTATTGAATTGCCACTGAACATCTGTAAGTTTCTCCCCTTACTGATAAGTATTTTAAGCAATGTTCTTATTGTCATTATTTCAGAAGAGGAAGACAGATAATTGTAGGTAACATAGCTGTCACAGGAACTGTATTTAAGCTACAGGGATTTCTTCTACAGGGAATCACTGTTATGATTTCTGCCACTTTCAGATTTAAATGTAAGAGTCGTCCTTGACTTTCCTTTAGTTCATCAGAAACAAAGGCAAATAAAATCCCATAAAGCTGTTTCCCTCAAATTAGGGAAGAGTCCCATTATTTCTATTCTAACCACTGAAAGTAAAATAAGATCCTATACTTGAGACCTTATAACCAAAAGATGGTTGTGGGAATTGGAATAAAAGGATGCATTTTACAGAAATACCAGTGAATGTTTTAACAGGTCCTTTTTTTTGAATCCAAGTCTCGATCTTAAAACAGGCAACCACCACCCCCACCCTCCCCCCAAAAAACCCCCAGACAACAAACCAACAAAAAACAAACAAACAAACAAACAAACCCAGAAGTGTCAAATACTTTTCTATTAGTTTGGGCATGAGCTAACATGAGGATTAATGGTTTGTTGTTTTTCAGCAACCTTTTTTGTCATAGTTCCCTGTCCTTCCCTTTTTTCCTGGCAAAAGCTAACAACAGCTCATAACACTTCCAAAACACTCTGAAATACAGCTCAGGAGAATGTTTTTTTCCAGTTCTTCACTCATTGCCAGTGATTATCTACCCCAAAGGAAAGAGCTTTTGAAAAATATTGTCCTTTGGAAACATATCCTCCAGTCCGAAGACTGTTAAACACCACATTCCTCTCCTTTCTCTGAATTTGCCAGATTTAGAGCTCTTAAGGTTCAGAAGGAGCATTCACTGAAATTATTACTTTCTCCTTATTGGTTCATTGTTAAAAGGAGTGACTTGCATGACATTGGTGTCTTTTCAATCCCTGGATTTTTAACTTTTTAATTCCAAAAGCAAAGCAAATAAAATTTCAGTGCCAGTTTTAATGCCATGAGTGTCTCAAAACTCTTCATGCAGGCAAACCAAGTAGATATTACCACAGATAAAAGAATCATCCTAATGATTAGGTTGCAGAAGGTAATAAAAAGAAAACAAGACAAACTGTTATCTTTGGATTACCTGTGAGGCACTGACGTTTGACCACAGTGGATATCCTTACAAATTTAATTTCCCTTCATAAGACTTCAACAGCAACTACTGTGGATACAATGTTCATAAACCACAGTGAAAATGCATTGTTAGAGCCAGCAAAAATCTGAATCAGAAAGACAATTTTGCAATAAGAATCCCAGTTCAGACTTGTTCTCTTATTTTTGTAAATACTTCTAAATTTTCAAGTGGCTACTACAAAGCATGCACACTGAAAACTAATGAAAAAGCATCAACATTTGATTAAAAGCAAATAAAAGATAATGAAGTCAAGATATTGAAAACATTTTAGAATTAATATTTTGCAGAAGAAACCTCAGCTGAATTTTCAGTGAAATCAAACAATTCAATGAAAAAATTGTTCACAAATAATACATCAGCTGAATGTTTTGAGAGTTTTTCCACTACAAATTAAAACACAGACTCTTAGAATAGTTGGGGTTTTTTTTGTTTGTTTCCAGAAGGTTGGACATAGCTATATGGCTTGCTTTTAAGCCCATACTATTTTCTACTCTCTCTGTCTCTTGATTCAAGATATCAGTAAGTCATAAAATTGCTTGAATTTCTTAATAAAGGGCACGAATATTAATGCCAAACAAGACCTATTAATTTAAATAGCATTTGGAGGAGTATTTTCAGCTTGTAAGTGCTTTTTTTTTTCCAGTTTACTGGTAATGTGACATTTTAGTATTTTTATTCCTTGATTGGAAGAAAAACATTCATTCAAAATTTATCCCAAAATGTAAATTTTATATATTTCTTTTTGAAAATATGTGTATGTTAAATGTCTTAGGAGAACTTTCTTTGAAAAACTTATTCCCGAAAGGGGAAAAATCCCATGTGGAAATGCCATGAACAACCTTAACCCATCTCCAGAAAACTGGTAATTTTGTCAAAATAGCATTTTCTGACGCAAGTCTCTACCAAGTGGCACCTTCTGCACTTCTACAGTGTTTATCTTTGTTATAGCATGTCTTAGGACATTCATTTCCACAAGGACCTACTAAGGTTGATGCAGGATACACATGCAAGTGTCTCTCACTGAAAGAGTTTGTAAACTGAAAAATGTTTTGGAGGAAATGGTCTCATCCCAGTTTTACGGTTAAAAACAAAGACTAAGTTGTCAAAAATAATACAGGAAGTCTGAGGCAGGATCAGGACTGAAACACATATTTCCTAAGTGCCAATGCAGCACTTTTTATCACCGGGATAAGCTTCTGTCCCACGGACATACACCCAGTGATGCTTATCTTGATATGCAAACATTATTTATAAATTCAACCAATCTTTAGTATAGAATTAGGTCTGCAATACAGAACTAGCAATTGCTTACTGTATTCTGTCTTACAATAAAGAGAACCAAAGTAAAAAGTCTGTATTTTGTTTAATGTAAATAAAGATTTAAGTTTCAACAAAAATAATAGCCCAGAAGGATGACACTGTTTGTAACCTAATGTCCTTTCTCTAAGAATGTGAAGAAAGAATCATACCGGACTGCAGCCCCTGCATGTTATTCCATCTTTAACTCTCCTCCGTGAACCATGTCCTGGGTCCAGCTGGGATAGGGTTAATTCTTCGCAGAAGCTGGGAGTTGGGCATAGCCGGATATTCGATACCATGCTGACGTCATGCCCGGGATATAAGGGGAAGCTAGCCGGGAGAGGGGTCTCTTTTGTGAAGCTCGTGGTGGTGAGATTTTCATTGTATCAGTGTTTCCATTGTACTCTATATCTTGTCTTATTGTTATATTCTTCTTTCTTTTGCTTTCCTCGTGTGGTATTATTAAAAATCTGTCGTTATCTCAACTCAGGAGGTTCCACTTTTTCTTATTTGCCCCCATCTTACCAGGAGAGGAGTGGGGGGGGGAGGCGGTGTTGCGACCACGTGGTGGTGGTGGTCCTGACACCAAGACAACCAACACAGAAAGTACCGAGTGCTTGTCTTATCTGTGATATGCTGACATTTCCAACCCAATGAAACTGTAGGTGTTGCTTTAACACTGCGTTCTTCCAAACCTTCAGATTTCACTACAGCAAAACCTGTTCCAAGATGTTGCCTGCAGCACTATGTGAACTTGCTGTCAAATCAGTTTATTTATGGATGATGGTTGAGTTCTGTTCTCTTAAGGTCAATATTTTCTACATGCACATGTATGGATAAAGATCTGCGTAGCTGAGCTGGCATATTACTAGGATTTTACAGAATTTTTATACTTCTGACAATTATTTTCTTCAGCATTACAAAGCCAAATCAATTATTGGTTTTAAAAAATATACACTTGAAATCGGGAAGAAATAGGAACAACTAAAGTTGCATTTTTTACTGTTCCAATTAGTTTTTTTCACTGGGCTATGGAGTCTTAACCCACAGATGCCCATTTTGAATACAGTCATCCTTTGGCCGTATCAAGTCTCTGCAGTAAATGCAACAACAAACTGTTGGGTCAAACAAAAGGCCTGGGAAGAGTCACTGGCCTAAACGCTGACTCAGCATGAAAGCCGCACAACCCTTAGAGGGTCTGTACAGGAATATACTAGCTTCACGTAGCTGTGAAGTAAGTGACCAGAGGGTCACACGATAGAGCACTAAATGACATCATATCCCAATATGCAGCATTCTGACCTCAAGTATGAGTCACGGCAATTTAGGCAGTTTGTTGTGCTTAAGTAAGAAACTATGAAACCAGTAGTGGATACAGACATAGCCAACAGTCTACGTGGCAGTGCACTGTCATGGCTTTCTCTCTGACCACACTGTCACCTGCCAGCCTGTCTCAACTGTTTGTATCTTCCAGTAAGGGTCTACAAGTTTTGAAGAAGCTGGTCATTTGCTTTTCTTTTCTTTCCTTTATTTATTTTGTTTTGCCTTGCTTTTGGTCTTCGACTGAAGCTTAGTAACAAACCGTTACCAAGAGGGCAGTCACAGATGCATGAGCTGCCACACTTATTTTAAGGATAACTTCTCCACTGCAGAAACTGAACTAGAGGCTGACCCCCCTACCATGGGAAATAAAGCCAAGTTCCAATAGATTATATTCATTCACACAGTCAATACATTAAACCTTTCTAAGCCCTGACTCTATGGCAATATTCCACATGCAGACACTATGCACAACAGGTGGGCATTCTCACTTTGACTTCAGGGGGTCAGCATGTCACAACATGAGTATACATCATCCTACTCAGAGGGCTAACAATGCAATCACTATCTTTGGAGGAAGCCAAAGATCCTAAAAAACTATCTGGAAAGCACCTATCCAGGTAAGTATTAATAAAAAATTATCAAGAAGGTGCTGAGATTTTATTGTGTGTTGCATATTCTCTATAGACAAATAGACTTTAACCATCAGAGCTGCAAAATTCTTTACATGCAACCAACATGTCAGTTTGAAATTCTGAATTAATTTACTGTATTTTTCACAGCAGTTAGCACCCTTCAGACTTGTATTTAATACCATGCCTAAGATTTGAACAAAGCAACAGGCCTGTTGAATGCCATCATTCCTTGGACTTCAAAAAGAAAATATCTATAAACTAAATCCTGGTGGGATCAGTGGGTATAGGGCTTCATAAATCTGAAATCTATAACAAGCTTGAATTTTCAATACTTTCAGATAAATTAACAAAGAACACAGCAAAGAAAATCTGAAGTTTATATACACATTATATTTGATTGCTAGTAATGATAGAAAATATATTTCTATGTTATAGTAGTCAAATTGACTTATATTCTAAAATTCTTCAGTCTAGTAAGGAATTCATAAATGTTGCCAGGTAGAAAGATGAATCAATAAGGAAATGTGAATCTAAGCCTTTGTATAGCATCACATAGACTTATGTAGAGTCTATATATTCTTCTGTCTTTAGGGCTAAATAGATCCCAGAAGCTCAATTTTTTGTATTCCAGAGGGCTATGGACTAGTTACAATTATATTAGGTCATTTTCCCGCTTAAAGAATTGTTTCAAGATTTCCAAAAATGTATTTTTAATGCTTGAGAACAAAATAAAAGTCTTCAGATGAAAAAACAAAAACAAAAACAAAAACAAAAACAAAAACAACCAACCTCCTGAGAAAAACAAATAAAAAAAATCTATAATCCAAAATAATCTGTAACTTATTTGCTTGGATGCTGATATTGGAAAGCAGAGTTCATGTTGCTACTGTATTTGACCCAGCTCAGAGCCTTGAGTATTTCACTGTCATGTTTCACTAACACCAGGCTAATATGGACTTTGGGAAAGATGATT